>NC_092234.1:71344814-71574814 GCF_036320965.1 Panulirus ornatus
ACGAAGGAGGCGGAGGGATCGTGAAAGAGGAATGGCAAGAAGAGATTTTCGTAGCTGAGGAGAAAACGGACGATGGGGCTGTGTACAGAATGGGCATCACTTCCACAACCAACCAAGTTATGTATCACGAGGAGTTCGTGGAAGAGGTCGTCACCCGCACAAACTTCCCCCAGGAACACGATAGCCAGGGAAGCCCTCCACAAGAACACCCGATAGATCGGGATTTCACCCCTGAGGACCATGTTAACGTGGATGAAGAGTCGGCCGACCCGACACCTGAACCGAGCAGTTCCCAAACCTCGCACGAGGACTTGGGGTGTGGCCGGATCTCCCGCACCTCGTACCGGAGGATGATCGAAGCCATGAACGACACAACGGAGTCTGAGGATAAGTTTTCTGAACTCTCTGAAGACGCAGGTCACAGGCATACTGAGGACTCGATCCCATCGTCAATTTTTGAAGACAGTGACACAAACATTCCAATAAATAGGATCGACAGAGTTGCCTCGTCATCGGAAGAGCTTGTTGCATTAGCAGAAGAGATCGAACGCGATAGCTCGTCAGCAGAGATCGAGGTCAGTTGCATGCCAACGGACATCGAACTTGCTATCCCAAGAGAGACCGAACACGATGACATGGCCGCGAGAGAGGGTGAGTTCGAGGCCAGTGATATGGAAGGCTATGAGGAGACAATAATAAAACCATATCTTGAGACGAGCCTGGACGGCATCTCGTGGCAGGCACTACCGAGGCTACAAGAGTTCGAAAATCTGCCGTTGAAGAAAACCGAGTTGGACATTTTGCCACCAGAAGATCCCAGTAACGAATTTGTTCTTCTGAAGGAACTCGAGGACAAGGTTTTACCGCCGGAGGAGCTCGAGGTCGAGGTTTTGCCTCCAAAGGATCTCAAGGCTGAGGTTCTGCCGCCAAAGGAGCTCGAGAGTGAGGTTCTGCCTCCAAAGGAGTTCGAGGGTGAGGTTCTGCCTTCGAAAAAGCTTGAGGGCGAGGTTTTGCCGCCGAAGGAGCTCAAGGGTGAGGTTCTGCCACCAAAAGAGCTCAAGGACGAGGTTTTGCCACCGAAGGAAGTTGAGGTCGAAGTTTTGCCGCCGAAGGAGCTCGAGAGCGAGGTTTTACCACCGATGGAGCTCGAGGACGAGGTTTTGCCGATGGAGCTCGAGGGCGAGGTATTGCAACCGAAAGAGCTCGAGGTCGAAATTTTGCCGCCGAAGGAGCTCGAGAGCGAGGTTGTACCCCCGATGGAGCTCGAGGGCGAGGATTTGCCGATGGCGGAGCTCGGGGGCGAGTTATTGCAACCGAAGGAGCTCGAGGGTGAGGTTTTGCTGCCGAAGGAGCTCAAGAGTGAGGTTCTGCCGCCGATGGAGCTCGAGGGTGAGGTTCTGCCGCCGAAAGAGCTTGAGGGCGAGGTTTTACCGGCAAAGGAGCTCAAGGATGAGGTTCTGCCGCCGAAGGAGCTCGAGGGCGAGGTTTTGCCGTCGAAGGAGCTCGAGGGCGAGGTTTTGCCCTCGAAGGAGCTCAAGGGTGAGGTTTTGCCGCCGAAGGAGCTTGAGGGCGAAGTTTTGCCGCCGAAGGAGTTCAAGGGTGAGGTTTTGCCGCCGAAGGAGCTCGGGGGCGAAGTTTCGCCCTCGAAGGAGCTCAAGGGTGAGGTTCTGCCGCCAAAGGAGCTTGAGGGCGAAGTTTTGCCGCCGAAGGAGTTCAAGGGTGAGGTTCTGCCGCCGAAGGAGCTCGAGGGCGAGGTTTTGCCGCTGAGTGAACGAGAGGTCGAGGTATTGCCGCTGAAGAAACCCAAGATCGATGTCATATCACCCGAAGAACTGAAGGTCGACATTTTGCGATCCAAAGAACTCGAGGTGGATGTTTTGCCTCCGAAGAAATCAGTTGTCACACAGAGGCCTCCAGAGGAACCCAGAGATGAAGTTTTGCCACCAAGGGAAGTCATGGCTGGAATTTTGCCACCACACGAACCTGAAGTGGATGATCTTACTGGGAAGAGACCCGGGGCTGACGTGTTACCGCCATTGCAACCTATGGTGGACATTTTGCCTCCAAAAGAAGTCAAGGCTGAAGCTTTTTCACGAAAGGAGCCCGCGATCGAGGCCTTGCCACCAAAGGAACCTGGGGACGATGTTTTGCCACCCAGGGAACCACAAGTCCAAATCTCACCACGCACTGCGTTAGACGTAGGGAAGAGAAGCCCGAGCGAGAGGGCGACCTTAAGACCAAAGTCCAGACCGAGAATCGGCAGCATTAAGAGACCTTCTTGCCCTCCTCCTCCTCCTCCTCCGTCTGCTCAGAGACCATTCAGGACCATTAGCGCCCCCTTGCCTGACACCCGGGACTCGGACCCTCAAAGCTGGGTATCGTCTCAGACCCGGGTGTCGTCTCAAAGTACAGTACCATCCCTTCAGAGCTCAGCATCTTTTTCTCAGATCACGATAACTCCTCAGAGCACGATGTCATCTTTCCAGAGCACAAGAACTCCTCAGAGCACGATGTCATCTTTCCAGAGCACAAGAACTCCTCCGAGCACGATGTCATCTTTCCAGAGCACAAGAACTCCTCAGAGCACGATGTCATCTTTCCAGAGCACGAGAGCTCCTCAGAGCACGATGTCATCTTTCCAGAGCACAAGAACTCCTCAGAGCACGATGTCATCTTTCCAGAGCACGATGACTCCTCAGAGCACGATGTCATCTTTCCAGAGCACAAGAACTCCTCAGAGCACGATGTCATCTTTCCAGAGCACAAGAACTCCTCAGAGCACGATGTCATCTTTCCAGAGCACGAGAGCTCCTCAGAGCACGATGTCATCTTTCCAGAGCACCATCACTCCTCAGAGCACGATGTCATCTTTCCAGAGCACCATCACTCCTCCGAGCACGATGTCATCTTTCCCGAGCACCATCACTCCTCCGAGCACGATGTCATCTTTCCAGAGCACAAGAACTCCTCAGAGCACGATGTCATCTTTCCAGAGCACCATCACTCCTCAGAGCACGATGTCATCTTTCCAGAGCACGAGAGCTCCTCAGAGCACGATGTCATCTTTCCAGAGCACCATCACTCCTCCGAGCACGATGTCATCTTTCCAGAGCACCATCACTCCTCCGAGCACGATGTCATCTTTCCAGAGCACAAGAACTCCTCAGAGCACGATGTCATCTTTCCAGAGCACCATCACTCCTCCGAGCACGATGTCATCTTTCCAGAGCACAAGAACTCCTCAGAGCACGATGTCATCTTTCCAGAGCACCATCACTCCTCCGAGCACGATGTCATCTTTCCAGAGCACTATCACTCCTCCGAGCACGATGTCATCTTCCCAGAGCACAAGAACTCCTCAGAGCACGATGTCATCTTTCCAGAGCACCATCACTTCCCAGAACACGATGCCATCTTTCCAGAGCACGATGGCCTCTCCTCAGAGCACGGTGACTGCTCCCTGGAGCACGGTGTCTTCCTGTGGGATGAGGGCGTCGCATCTCAGCACCCCACCCCGCGCCACGCGCACAGGACTCTCCTCGTCTCAAAACCAAGATCCAACAACCGACCAGGACCTAGCCACACCTCTGGAAGCCACGGTGTCATCAGCATCCGAGCCTCTTTGCCCATCTTCGGTACTGGAGTATAACTCAAGGACTACAGTATCTCAGCCTCCACTCAGGTCTGTGGCGACCCGGCCTCGATCAGCCGTATTGGAACCTGCGCCAGGGTCAGTACTGATGGTGCCCTCAGCGAGGTCACGATCACAAGCATCAGAGTCCACCTGCTACTCGTCATTACAAGGGTCTCGCTCCACCTCGCCCGAGTCAGAGTCGTCGTCCAATTCGCAGTATGAATCAGCGCGCAGTTCGCCGGGGTTCGAGTCTGTGTCGGAGTGTCCGTCGAGTTCACAAGATTGCGAGTCGGTAGCAAGTTCAGAGGAGTATGAACTGCCATCCAGTCCGGCGGAACTGGACTATCCACGTGTATCACCAGCTCAGGAACCCTCACGTTCCCCAGCAGATGAGTCTCTGTCCGCTTCAGAAGCTTTGGACTCTACACTCACGTCACCAGTACAGGAGTCCTCCGGTTACCGAACATCCGAGTCGCCTTCCAGTTTACCGGAGATGGACTATCCGTTCAGAGAACCGGTGCTGGGGCTTCTGTCGAGCTCAGCAGTACCTAGAGCGAGAGGAGTGGCGCCATGGCCTCCAGTGGTACAGGAAGTTCCAGTGGTACTCCGGCAGGAACCTCTGAGTGATGGTGGGGACCCTGGCCGCCAGGCATGGAGGCGAGTGTCTCAGATATGCGATGAGCTGGAGAAGATGAAGATGCCGGAAGTTCCTCCAGCACCCCCACGACACCCACCTCCAGCTCAGCTCTCTGAGGCGCCTCCTTACTTCATGGAAGCATCTTCGTACAGAGAGCGCTTCTGGATACGTCTTCAGCACAGCACTCTGGCTTGTCTTCAGGATATCCGCAAGAAACATCTCCAGTTTCGCCCGGAAAAAAGTCTACGCAAATCCCAAATGTGCCTCCAGAGGCTTCTACACACTTTCCAGAGGCATCTGCACACCTCTTAGAGGCATCTCTGACAAAGCTCCTGGAGGCTTCTGCATCACATCTATCGACAGAACGACAAAAAATGGAGCTACGTGAAGTGCCTCCCCCACCTCCTCGTCGACCATCACAGGTGAAGGTTTCTTCCATGCAACTCCTGGACTCTTTTTCATCACAGACGGGGACGTCTTCCGTACAGTACTCAAGCAAGTCACCACCACAGTCTCCTGAGGCTCCATCAGCACTGGCTGCTGGAGGTTCTGCAACACAACTCGGAGGGGAATCTCCCTCGCATGTATTAAAGGCTTCTAAGGAGCACTTGAAATCATCTGCATCGCATCTAGTGGCAGAGTCTGCGCTACATCCAAGTGGGTCCCCAGAGCACATCTTACACGAACTGGAGACGATGGAGATCTTGGAGGTGCCTCCCCCTCCTCCACGTTGTCCCCCTCCCCTGCATCATTTGACAGCTTCTCCAACAAAACATTTGGAGGCTTCCCCAACACAGTGCCCAGAGATGTCTTCAACACTGCCTTCACCATCGCTGATCAGGGGTGGGTCTCCAACCCCAGAGACGATGGAGAACCTGGAAGTGCCCCCTCCACCCCCGCGACGACCACCTCCAACATCGTCGATGGAGACTTCTCCTCCAGCACAGCTTCAAGGCACTTCTACGGAACTCCTGGAAGCACGTCCGTCACCAGTCTTGGGGGGTCTCCCATCATTAAGCCTAGATGGATCTCCAGCAAAACTTATGTCTAAGCTGGAGGAGATGGAGATCCCGGAAGTCCCACCTCCACCTCCGCGACGACCACCTCCAACACACACTTTGAGGACTTCCCCAACATACTTCATGAAGGATTCTCCACCACTGTTAGATTCTTTCCCAACACAAGAACCAGAGACTTCTTCGCCACAGTTGCCGGATCCTAATACATCTCAATTGAAGCTACCACAAGTTCTAGTGCCTTCCTTAAGTGCGTCATTACCACAAGTGTCGGATGCTTCCCCAGCGCATGACAAGCAGGCCTCCCCAACACATATTACGAAGGCTTCACCAACACAGGCCCCAAAGGCTTCACCAACACAGGCCCCAAAGGCTTCTCCGACAAAGATTTCAAATACTTCGCCAACACTTATACCAAAGCCTTCTCCATCACAGGCCCCAAAGGCTTCACCAACACAGACCCCAAAGGCTTCTCCATCACAGGCCCCAAAGGCTTCATCAACACAGACCCCAAAGGCTTCTCCGACAAAGATTTCAAATGCTTCTCCAACACTTATACCAAAGCCTTCTCCATCACAGGCCCCAAAGGCTTCTCCATCACAGGCCCCAAAGGCTTCTCCATCACAGGCCCCAAAGGCTTCATCAACACAAACCCCAAAGGCTTCTCCGACAAAGATTTCAAATGCTTCTCCAACACTTATACCAAAGCCTTCTCCATCACAGGCCCCAAAGGCTTCTCCATCACAGGCCCCAAAGGCTTCTCCATCACAGGCCCCAAAGGCTTCTCCATCACAGGCTCCAAAGGCTTCTCCATCACAAACCTCAAAGTCTTCATCACAGGCCCCAAAGGCTTCTCCAACACAGTTTCCAGAACCTACACAAACACAGCTCCCTCAAGACTCTCCAGTACAGCATTCAGATGTGTCTTCAACACAGTTCATAGAGGCGCCTCCAACGCACCTTCCGCAAACTTTTCCAACAAAGCTGTTAGATAAGCTGGATAAGCTTGAGATCCCGGAAGTGCCCCCTCCACCCCCTCGACAACCACCACCAACACATCGCAAGACGACGACTCCACAGTTTCTTCTGGAAGATTCTCCTACACAGATAGATTCTTCTCCAACACGACTGCAAGAGGCATCTCCAACACAGGTCCGAGAGGCTTCCCCACCAGGTCTTCCTAGTGTTTCTCAAACACTGCTCAGGAAGGCCTCTCCAACGAAGATCCCAGGGGCATCAGAACGTGCTGCAGACGCTTCTTCAACACAACTCCGAAAAGTTTCTCCCCCACAGCTTCTGGAGACTTCTCCATTGCAGCCCCAAGAAGCTTTCTCATCCCTTGTAGACGGGTCTCTCCCGCAGCTCTTAGATGAGCTGAAGAGGATGGAGATACCACAAGTTCCTCCCCCACCCCCACGTCACCCACCTCCAACAGATGTCTTAGACTGGGAGCATCGTATGGAAGCTTCTCCATCACAGCACCTGGACATATCTCCAGCACGGCACCCACAAGCGTCTTCAACACAACTGGGAGAGGCTTCTCCAACGTCCCTCTCAGGTGCTTCTGCAACACAACTCAATGATTCCTCAGAACAGTTCGGAGAGGCTCCCTCACCACAGATCTCAGAGGTCTCTTCGACCCAGCTTCCAGGGGCATCTCTACCACAGCTTCGAGAGGCTTGCCCAACAGAGCCACCAGAGGCTTTCCTACCACAGGCCCCAAGGCTTCTCCATCACAGGCCCCAAAGGCTTCTCCATCACAGGCCCCAAAGGCTTCTCCATCACAGGCCCCAAAGCTTCTCCATCACAGGCCCCAAAGCTTCTCCATCACAGGCCCCAAAGGCTTCACCAACACAGGCCCCAAAGGCTTCACCAACACAGACCCCAAAGGCTTCTCCGACAAAGATTTCAAATGCTTCTCCAACACTTATACCAAAGCCTTCTCCATCACAGGCCCCAAAGCTTCTCCATCACAGGCCCCAAAGCTTCTCCATCACAGGCCCCAAAGGCTTCACCAACACAGACCCCAAAGGCTTCTCCATCACAGGCCCCAAAGCTTCTCCATCACAGGCCCCAAAGCTTCTCCATCACAGGCCCCAAAGGCTTCTCCATCACAGGCCCCAAAGGCTTCTCCATCACAGGCCCCAAAGCTTCTCCATCACAGGCCCCAAAGGCTTCACCAACACAGACCCCAAAGGCTTCTCCATCACAGGCCCCAAAGGCTTCTCCGACAAAGATTTCAAATGCTTCTCCAACACTTATACCAAAGCCTTCTCCATCACAGGCCCCAAAGCTTCTCCATCACAGGCCCCAAAGGCTTCACCAACACAGGCCCCAAAGCTTCTCCATCACAGGCCCCAAAGGCTTCTCCGACAAAGATTTCAAATGCTTCTCCAACACTTATACCAAAGCCTTCTCCATCACAGGCCCCAAAGGCTTCACCAACACAGACCCCAAAGGCTTCTCCATCACAGGCCCCAAAGGCTTCTCCATCACAGGCCCCAAAGCTTCTCCATCACAGGCCCCAAAGGCTTCACCAACACAGGCCCCAAAGGCTTCTCCATCACAGGCCCCAAAGCTTCTCCATCACAGGCCCCAAAGCTTCTCCATCACAGGCCCCAAAGGCTTCTCCATCACAGGCCCCAAAGGCTTCACCAACACAGGCCCCAAAGGCTTCTCCATCACAGGCCCCAAAGCTTCTCCATCACAGGCCCCAAAGGCTTCACCAACACAGGCCCCAAAGGCTTCACCAACACAGGCCCCAAAGGCTTCTCCATCACAGGCCCCAAAGCTTCTCCATCACAGGCCCCAAAGCTTCTCCATCACAGGCCCCAAAGCTTCTCCATCACAGGCCCCAAAGGCTTCTCCATCACAGGCCCCAAAGGCTTCACCAACACAGACCCCAAAGGCTTCTCCATCACAGGCCCCAAAGGCTTCTCCGACAAAGATTTCAAATGCTTCTCCAACACTTATACCAAAGCCTTCTCCATCACAGGCCCCAAAGGCTTCTCCATCACAGGCCCCAAAGGCTTCTCCATCACAGGCCCCAAAGGCTTCACCAACACAGGCCCCAAAGGCTTCTCCATCACAGGCCCCAAAGGCTTCACCAACACAGGCCCCAAAGGCTTCTCCATCACAGGCCCCAAAGGCTTCTCCGACAAAGATTTCAAATGCTTCTCCAACACTTATACCAAAGCCTTCTCCATCACAGGCCCCAAAGGCTTCACCAACACAGACCCCAAAGGCTTCTCCATCACAGGCCCCAAAGGCTTCACCAACACAGGCCCCAAAGGCTTCACCAACACAGGCCCCAAAGGCTTCACCAACACAGACCCCAAAGGCTTCTCCGACAAAGATTTCAAATGCTTCTCCAACACTTATACCAAAGCCTTCTCCATCACAGGCCCCAAAGGCTTCTCCGACAAAGATTTCAAATGCTTCTCCAACACTTATACCAAAGCCTTCTCCATCACAGGCCCCAAAGGCTTCACCAACACAGGCCCCAAAGGCTTCTCATCACAGGCCCCAAAGCTTCTCCATCACAGGCCCCAAAGGCTTCTCCATCACAGGCCCCAAAGGCTTCTCCATCACAGGCCCCAAAGGCTTCTCCGACAAAGATTTCAAATGCTTCTCCAACACTTATACCAAAGCCTTCTCCATCACAGGCCCCAAAGCTTCTCCATCACAGGCCCCAAAGGCTTCTCCGACAAAGATTTCAAATGCTTCTCCAACACTTATACCAAAGCCTTCTCCATCACAGGCCCCAAAGGCTTCTCCGACAAAGATTTCAAATGCTTCTCCAACACTTATACCAAAGCCTTCTCCATCACAGGCCCCAAAGGCTTCTCCGACAAAGATTTCAAATGCTTCTCCAACACTTATACCAAAGCCTTCTCCATCACAGGCCCCAAAGGCTTCTCCGACAAAGATTTCAAATGCTTCTCCAACACTTATACCAAAGCCTTCTCCATCACAGGCCCCAAAGGCTTCTCCATCACAGGCCCCAAAGGCTTCTCCGACAAAGATTTCAAATGCTTCTCCAACACTTATACCAAAGCCTTCTCCATCACAGGCCCCAAAGGCTTCTCCGACAAAGATTTCAAATGCTTCTCCAACACTTATACCAAAGCCTTCTCCATCACAGGCCCCAAAGGCTTCTCCGACAAAGATTTCAAATGCTTCTCCAACACTTATACCAAAGCCTTCTCCATCACAGGCCCCAAAGGCTTCTCCATCACAGGCCCCAAAGGCTTCTCCATCACAGGCCCCAAAGGCTTCTCCGACAAAGATTTCAAATGCTTCTCCAACACTTATACCAAAGCCTTCTCCATCACAGGCCCCAAAGGCTTCTCCGACAAAGATTTCAAATGCTTCTCCAACACTTATACCAAAGCCTTCTCCATCACAGGCCCCAAAGGCTTCACCAACACAGGCCCCAAAGGCTTCACCAACACAGGCCCCAAAGGCTTCACCAACACAGGCCCCAAAGGCTTCACCAACACAGACCCCAAAGGCTTCTCCATCACAGGCCCCAAAGCTTCTCCATCACAGGCCCCAAAGGCTTCTCCATCACAGGCCCCAAAGGCTTCTCCGACAAAGATTTCAAATGCTTCTCCAACACTTATACCAAAGCCTTCTCCATCACAGGCCCCAAAGGCTTCACCAACACAGGCCCCAAAGGCTTCTCCATCACAGGCCCCAAAGGCTTCTCATCACAGGCCCCAAAGCTTCTTTTCAGTGTTTCTCTTCAGTGTTTCTCTTCAGTGTTTCCTATCCTTCCATGTACACAGAGTGTTGGTTGTGTCATGTACATCTGGTAGACATAAGTTGATTGCTTTCCCTCGTTGATACTCCATACCGTAGCCGTGGGTTTGATTCGTAAATATTGCTTCGTTCTGCATATGATTACTGTCTCGGGTCAAGCTTTTCATGATTATCAAATTATTGGAAGACCCACCTCATATTTATTTACCTCATATCAATACGATGTAAAATTATTTGGTATTTAATTATAAATCAGTTAGATTTGTGAAGATAAAAGTCTCTCTCTCTCTCTCTCTCTCTCTCTCTCTCTCTCTCTCTCTCTCTCTCTCTCTCTCTCTCTCTCTCTCTCTCTCTCTCTCTCACACACACACACAGTGTATGACCGTGTGGTCAGGTTTGTGTGTTGATGAGATGGTGTGGAGTTGTATGCCAGGGTTGAGACATGTCTGTCCCACCAGCATAACTCACTCCTACTCCCCTCCCTCACACTGTTACACACGTGGCTTTTTTCTTCTATCATTTTCACTACATCAAATCTCCCATCTATTACTCATACGATGTTTCGTTCTGTTTTGAACGAAATAATGCAGTTGTATACAAATATTATTGAGTTACCGCTGTAACAGAAAACGGAGGGTTGATGTGTTACGCCAAGAAAGTTTCTCATTTTCTTTTATATCAATTGAGACGACAACGTGACCAGTGTGAATGGTATAACATCTTAAAAACTACTGTACAACCCGTGAACACAACGTGTACAACCTTTACATGTGAAAGCCTGGCCTTGTACTCGAACCCAGGGTATGGGATCAGGTAAGGTCCAGGCAATGTTACCCAAAGGTCTTTCCGTCGTGCTGAGGGGTCTTACCGTCGTGCTCTGTGGTCGTACCGCCGTGCTCACGGGTCGTGCCGTCATGCTCACGGGTCGTACTGACGTGGTGAGGGATTGTACCGTCGTGCTCTGGGATCTTACCGTCGTCCTCACGGGTCGTATCGACGTGCTCACGCGTCGTACCGTCATGCTCAGGGGTCGTACTGACGTGCTCAGTGGTCGTACCGACGTGCTGAGGAGTCGTATCGACGTGCTCAAGGGCCATACTGAAGTGCTCAGGGGTCGTACCGTCATGCTCAGGGGTCGTACCGTCATGCTCAAGGGTCGTACCGTCATGCTCAGGGGTCGTACTGACGTGCTCAGTGGTCGTACCGACGTGCTGAGGAGTCGTATCGACGTGCTCAAGGGCCATACTGAAGTGCTCAGGGGTCGTACCGTCATGCTCAGGGGTCGTACCGTCATGCTCAAGGGTCGTACCGTCATGCTCAGGGGTCGTACTGACGTGCTCAGTGGTCGTACCGACGTGCTGAGGAGTCGTATCGACGTGCTCAAGGGCCATACTGAAGTGCTCAGGGGTCGTACCGTCATGCTCAGGGGTCGTACCGTCATGCTCAAGGGTCGTACCGTCATGCTCAGGGGTCGTACCGTCATGCTCAGGGGAATCATGTAAGGACCGAACAATAATAACTTCATTATGGGTTGACGTGGCTTCCGCCTAGCATACAAGTTCCTTCGTTAGTTCCTCTCTGTAATGTGGTCGTTCTTCACCCTTACCTTCCTGTTTGTAGCGCCTTGGATCACGTGGTTTTACCTCACACTTGACAACAGCAAAAACTGGAGTTTAGATCATCCACACGAAAATAACTGCGATATGGAGTCATGATTATTAAGGTGGGTTGCGAGTCGAACACTGAGTGATCCGAAGCAGGAGTCGAACACCTCCCCCGAACCCCGTCAGGCATTACTGCGAATGGGGCTTCGACCTGTCTATTTACGGCCTCAGTTGCTACGGATAAGAGAAGAATCGAATCCAGTTTCAGCGTGCGTGTTGCGGTCTCACGCAGGTTTGGCAACACTGGGGGTGGGGGATGATGGGTGGCCGCTGCCAGCTCCCACTTCCGTTTTGGCAACTCTGATGCTGGGGGGAAGAAGGCGCTATCGTTGCTAGGGCAGCGGCCCGCCTGTCTCACCTTCAGGTCAGATGTGTGGCTGTGTATGTGTGTGTGTGTGGGGTGTGGGTGTGGGGGGTGTGGCTTTTTTGTGTGTTTTGTGTGGTGTTTTGTGTGTGGGGGGGTGTTTTTGTGTGTGTGGTGGCTGTGTATGGGGTGTGTGGGGGTTTGTTGGTGGCTGTGTGTGTGGTGTGTTTTTTGGCTGGTATGGTTTTGTGTGGGGGGGGTTTTTGTTTGGGTTTGGGTGGGGCGGTTTTTATGGTGGTGGGGGTGTTTTTTTTGGGTGGCCTTGTATTGTTTTGGGGTTTTTTTTGGTTTTTGTTTTTTTTTTTTGGTTGGCTTTTGGGTATTGGGGGGTTGTGGGGGGTGGCCCTGTTGGGTTTTTGGGGTTGGCGGGGGTTGTGTGGGGGGGGTTTTGGGGGGTTTGTTTTGGGGTTTTGTTTTTGGGGGGCCGGGGGGGGTATTGGGTGGGTGGGGGGGGGGGGGGCCCGGGGGGGGGGGGGGGGTAATTTGTGGGGGGGGTGGGGGGTGGGGTGGTGTGTTGTGGCTTTATGTGTGTGTTTTTTTTTGGGGTTTTGTGTTTAAGGGGTTTGTGTGGGGCGTTAATTTGGTTGTGATGGGGTGGTGTGTGTGGGGTGTGTGACCCTCCCATGTAAACAAGGGAGGGAAGTCAAAGGCTGTGGAACAGAAGTCGAGTCTATTTGCATCATGGCGAATTCTCTTCCGTCTTTCCTCTTACCATTACCCAACATTTCCACGTATAAGATCCTGGTGTATTAGAACCTGTGCAGCTCACCTGTATTGCACTGTATGTTGTATTGTGATGTATTTTGTACTCAGTTGTCGTATCCACCAAGATGGCTTGCAGTTGGGGCATGTATTGTCCTGTGTCGTATCGTTTCTGTAGACAATGTGATGAGAAGAGATTATGTGGAGAACATTACTGCCTCGTTTCCCTCAAGTAGTCGTTGGGGGAAATTGGTATCTTGTTTCCATAGTTTTCATGATACTGTTACCCTAGTGTCATACTTTTCATAAAATCGTTGCCCTATTTTATAATTTCGTAAGGAAATTGTTTCCTATTTCATTAAATTTTAGGATATTGGTGCCTTATTTCCCTCTTGTTTGGAAGCTGATGTCCTGTGACTTTTTTTTTTAGGATATTGGTGTAGCGGAACCAATATTTTCTTTCAGTTTTTTCTTGTTCAGGTCAGGGACAACTGTGAGATGATGTGTATGTTCAGGTCAGGGACAACTGTGAGATGATGTGTATGTTCAGTCAGGTGAAGTGCACATCATCTGTGACGTCAGCTCAGGTGAAATGATGTCATCAGAAATGAAGTCTGATGTACACTGCTGAACGAACAGTATTAACATGGTAGATTTTTGATATCACAAGCACATAAAATGTTGATGTTGACTTCATAAACACAGGAAGTGGGAAATATTGACATCATAAACACAGGAAGTGGAAAATATTGACATCATAAACACATATTTACATCAATAACCCAATAAATCTAAAGTGCTGACATTAAGAACACAGTAAACTTCACTGATGACATCATAACTACAGTGAACAGTGAAATATGACGTCTTAACCATGGGCAATGTTGCATATTATCATCACAAGGGAAAGTAATGAGTGTGGTTGATGAGATCTGAACAATCATGTACTGTCAGTTAGAAATCTTCTCTTTAAATACATTATAGAATATTGATAACAATGTCTTTGGTACCTAAGAATCATAGAATATTTAGGATATTGCTAACAATGTCTTTGGTACCTAGGGATTAAATATTTGGGATATTGCTAACAATATCTTTGGTACCTCCGACATTATCTGGATCCCGGGGAATTAAGCTTGGGATGAGTGTGACCCAGATGAGGTCGCAGAGAACCTGGTCGTGGTGGTGATGTAAGAGGTCGTGGTGGGTCACGTGAGCATCATTGGGGTCAAGGGTCAGCCATCACTCGATCCATTGTGACTGGCATTTAGCTGTGGTTTGCTGGAGTCTCTCTGGAGGGAGAGAGGGCGCTGTGTCACGGAAGGTCATTACATATACGAATTTGGATGTAGGATTCGTGAGTAGAGATGATTATGGAAGGTTTCCTCTTTCGAAATGACTGTCATGTGGCCAGCATTACGGTGGTTCCAGGAAAGACACACAATCTCTTTCTTCTTGGAGACCTGTGGCAGAGTATTTGGTTACTTCCAGTCCTTCTCTTAACTCCTCGGGAGTATTTGGCTACTTCCAGCCCTTCTGGTAACTCCTCAGGAGTATGTGGTTACCTCCAGTCCTTTTGTTAACTCCTCAGGAGTATTTGGCTACTTCCAGCCCTTCTGGTAACTCCTAGGGAGTATTTGGTTACTTCCAGTCCTTCTGGTAACTCCTCAGGCGACGAGAGGCGCTCCATCAGGCGTGAGTTGGCTTCATCATCACTTTATCGTCAGATCGAATCATCGTAGTGCAGATAGGATTACCATTCTTCAGCGTGTCTGTGGTTCTAAACGTACGTAGATGTAAACTATGTGTATACTGTCACACGTACATATACACCAAGATCATCTTCAACATTCCACTGCATAATTGTTAACGTTAATCGTACCCATATATAATGACTTATGGGTCTATCTTCATACTTAGCTATGTAGTTACTCATACTTTATATATATATATATATATATATATATATATATATATATATATATATATATATATATATATATATATATATATATATATATTCCTATGAGTCCACGGGGAAAATGAAACACGATAAGTTCCCAAGTGCACTTTCGTGTAATAATCACATCATCAGAGGAGACACAAAAGAGAGATATAAGTCACTTGATATACATCGAAGAGACGAAGCTAGGACGCCATTTGGTAAACATATTTCTCTCGTGTCTCCCCTGATGATGTGATTATTACACGAAAGTGCATTTAGGAATTTATCGTGTTTCATTTTCCCCGTGGACTCATAGGAATATCGTGATCACGCGCAAAATTGTGATTCTTTCCAATATATATATATATATATATATATATATATATATATATATATATATATATATATATATATATATATATATATATATATATATTCCTATGAGTCCACGGGGGAAAATGAATGAAACACGATAAGCTCCCCAGTGCACTTTCGTGCAATAATCACATCATCAGGGAAGATGCAACAAAGAAATATGTCAGCTTGATATACAACGAAGAAACGTAGCTAGGTCGCCTTTTGGTAAACAGGTGATTGTCCAAGACAGACAACAAGCGTATCATAAACTTATGTGGACAAGAATGGGAATTGTTTACAAATTCTATCAACAATGAATTTATCCAATTTGTATAGACCTTCACTGACATTAAAGTTATAATTTTTTGTGTATTTGGTAATAGAAGATTCAATGATATTTCTCGTGGTACTGGAGTTAGAGTTAATAACTGAGATGGCATTACTCCAGTCAGTACAATGATCATAGTTTTTAACGTGATTAAACAAGGCATTTGATTCTTGTCCTGTTCTTATACTATACTTATGTTGCTTAAGTCTGACAGAAAGATCCTTACCAGTCTGCCCAACATAAGACTTATCATAATTTCTACATGGCACTTTATAGATACATCCACGAGAATTTTCTGGTGAGTTCCTGATTAACATATTCTTTATAGCATTATTGTTGCTGAAGGCAGCATTTACATTAAAGGATTCACGCAACATGGGAAGTAAAGTAAAATTATTTTTGAAAGGGAGAACTAAAAGATTCTTGGTGTCAATGGGAGGTTTGGGTTCAACTCTATAAAACGATTTCTTTGCTAACTTAAGAGAGTTATCAGTGAAAGATCAAGGGTACTTTAACTTAGATCCATTAGAATATATCGTCTCAAACTCATCATCAATAAACTCTAGACTGCAAATACGTAATGCCCTAAGGAACATAGATTGAAATGAAGATAATTTAACTCTGTCCTGTTGAGATGAGTGATAATGGATATATGAGCTTACATTGGTAGGTTTTCTGCATATGCTATACTTAAACTTGTTTCCTTGCCTATGGATCATGCAATCTAAAAATGGTAACATACCATTATTTTCATTTTCTACAGTGAATTTGATGGAAGGTACTAAATTGTTAAGTAAGGGGAGAAATGTTTGTAATTTTTCATTTGTTGGCCAAACACAAAGAACATCATCTACATACCTAAACCAAATTGCATTAGAAGGTATGATACCCTTTACTAATTTTGTTTCAAAAAATTCCATATAAAGATTACTTAGTACAGGTGAAAGAGGGTTATCCATTGCCATACCAAATTTTTTAGCATAATATTCTCCATTGAATTGAAATACACCGTCTTTTATACACAATTATATCAGTTCAGTGAAAACAGACTTTAAAACAGGTAAATGAATATCATCCAAAACATCAAATAGATATTCTAAATGGTCATCAACTGGAACTTTTGTGTTTGTGAACAGTGAACATTTTGTGAACATTTCTCCCCTTGCTTGATTTAGTACCTTCCATCAAATTTACTGTAGAATATGAAAATAATGGTATGTTACCATTTTTAGATTGCGTGATCCATAGGCGAGGAAAGAAGTTTAAGCTATGTTGTTATTCATACTTGTATATATAGTAATGCTTGGCTGTGTAGTTATTCATACTTAGCTATGTAGTTATTCATACTTATATAATTATTTATTCATACTTATCTACAGTTATTCATGCTTAGCTAAGTAGTTATTCATGCTTAGCTATGTAGTTATCCATACTTAGCTATGTAGTTATTCATGCTTAGCTGTGTAGTTATTCATGCTTAGCTACATAGTTATTCATGCTTGGCTATGTAGTTATTCATACTTAGCTATGTAGTTATTCATACTTAGCTATGTAGTTATTCATGCTTAGCTATGTAGTTATTTATACTTATATATATATATATATATATATATATATATATATATATATATATATATATATATATATATATATATTTTTTTTTTTTTTTTTTTTTTTTTTGCTTTGTCGCTGTCTCCCGCGTCTGCGAGGTAGCGCAAGGAAACAGACGAAAGAAATGGCCCAACCCACCCCCATACACATGTATATACATACTTCCACACACGCAAATATACATACCTACACAGCTTTCCATGGTTTACCCCAGACGCTTCACATGCCCTGATTCAATCCACTGACAGCACGTCAACCCCGGTATACCACATCGCTCCAACTCACTCTATTCCTTGCCCTCCTTTCACCCTCCTGCATGTTCAGGCCCCGATCACACAAAATCATTTTCACTCCATCTTTCCACCTCCAATTTGGTCTCCCTCTTCTCCTCGTTCCCTCCACCTCCGACACATATATCCTCTTGGTCAATCTTTCCTCACTCATTCTCTCCATGTGACCAAACCATTTCAAAACACCCTCTTCTGCTCTCTCAACCACGCTCTTTTTATTTCCACACATCTCTCTTACCCTTACGTTACTTACTCGATCAAACCACCTCACACCACACATTGTCCTCAAACATCTCATTTCCAGCACATCCATCCTCCTGCGCACCACTCTATCCATAGCCCATATATATATATATATATATATATATATATATATATATATATATATATATATATATATATATATATATATATTCATACTTATCTACATAGTTATTCATGCTTAGCTAAGTAGTTATTCATGCTTAGCTATGTAGTTATTCATGCTTAGCTATGTAGTTATTAATGCTTGGCTATGTAGTTATTCACACTTAGCTATGTAGTTATTCATGCTTAGCTGTGTAGTTATTCATACTTAGCTATGTAGTTATTCATACTTATATACATAGTTATTGATGCTTAGCTAAGTAGTTATTCATGCTTCGCTATGTAGTTATTCATACTTAGCTATGTAGTTATTCATGCTTAGCTAAGTAGCTATTCATGCTTAGCTAAGTAGTTATTCATGCTTAGCTATGTAGTTATACATGCTTAGCTACATAGATATTCATGCTTTGCTAAGTAGCTATTCATGCTTAGCTATGTAGTTATTCATGCTTAGCTATGTAGTTATTCATGCTTAGCTACATAGTTATTCATGCTTAGCTAAGTAGCTATTCATGCTTAGCTATGTAGTTATTCATGCTTAGCTACATAGTTATTCATGCTTAGCTAAGTAGCTATTCATGCTTAGCTAAGTAGCTATTCATGCTTAGCTATGTAGTTATTCATACTTAGCTATGTAGTTATTCATGCTTAGCTACATAGTTATTCATGCTTAGCTAAGTAGCTATTCATGCTTAGCTACGTAGTTATTCATGTTTAGCTACATAGTTATTCATGCTTAGCTAAGTAGCTATTCATGCTTAGCTAAGTAGTTATTCATGCTTAGCTAAGTAGTTATTCATGCTTAGCTATGTAGTTATTCATACTTAGCTATGTAGTTATTCATACTTAGCTATGTAGTTATTCATACTTAGCTAAGTCGCTATTCATACTTAGCTATGTAGTTATTCATACTTAGCTATGTAGTTATTCATGCTTAGCTATGTAGTTATTCATACTTAGCTATGTAGTTATTCATGCTTAGCTAAGTAGCTATTCATACTAAGCTATGTAATTATTCATACTTAGCTATGTAGTTATTCATGCTTATCTATGTAGTTATTCATGCTCAGCTCCATAGTTATTAATGCTTGGCCATGTAGTTATTCATACTTAGCTATGTAGTTATTCATGCTTAGCTATGTAGTTATTCATGCTTAGCTACATAGTTATTAATGCTTGGCTATGTAGTTATTCATACTTAGCTATGTAGTTATTCATACTTAGCTATGTAGTTATTCATGCTTAGCTATGTAGTTTTACCCCAAGATCATTATCGAGCATATCCGGTTTTCGAATCATAGGATGTGGTCGACAATACACGTGTTGAACCTGTACAGACGACCTCTGTTGTTGACCCCCAGTCTGCACCCTCCTCTCACCCTCACGTGCCCCATTCAAGAACCAGTTCCTCCTCTTGTTCATGATTGGCAATTGTGATTCATTATGGTTCATGTCATACACACGTCAGGAAATCCTTTGGCACGGATTGGTGTGTGTGTGTGTGTGTGTGTGTGTGTGTGTGTGTCGTAGTCGTAGTGCCCATGGGGGTCATAACCTGACCTCTGACCTGACCCGCAAAGAGGTTAGTGTCATAGTGCCAAGCCATCATACCTGAGGTCTAAGGGCCTGTTCACACTAGCGGTTTGACCCGCCGCGGTTCGAACCGCGGCGGGTATATTTCTATGTAAGTCTACCCAGAGTCGTACCATCGTGCTGAAGGGTCGTACCATCGTGCTGAAGGGTCGTACCATCGTGCTGAAGGGTCGTACCGCCGTGCTGAAGGGTCGTGCCATCGTGCTGAAGGGTCGCACCGCCGTACTGAAGGGTCATACCATCGTGCTGAAGGGTCGTACCATCGTGCTGAAGGGTCGTACCGCCGTGCTGAAGGGTCGTACCATCGTGCTGAAGGGTCGTACCGTCGTGCTGAAGGGTCGCACCATCGTGCTGAAGGGTCGTACCGCCGTGCTGAAGGGTCGTACCGTCGTGCTGAAGGGTCGTACCGTCGTGCTGAAGGGTCGTACCGCCGTGCTGAAGGGTCGTACTGCCGTGTTCACGAGGTTGAGCAGGAAGTGAGAGGACACCTGAAGGCTTAACGGGAGGTAACAAGGTTTTACGTCCCACATGATGATGAAGTTTAACTCATTAGCATAATGAGGGAGAATGAGAAGCCTCATGATGATGATGATAAGATTTGCTGTATGACGCTGGTGATGATGATGATGATGAGGAGGAGGATGCCGCCCCGAGCGAAAGTGGTCGTCCATCAGGTGAACTGGGACGACCTCCCCCCCCCCCAGTCACGTACCTAACCTCACCACCCACAGAGAGAAACAACAGGCCCCCGTGACCCACATAGGCAACACGGAACACCCTGGCAGAATGTAACGTGTCATTCCTTCGATTGCTTTTCGCGCGTTTTCCTTGCGGTTGAGGGGAGGGAGAGAGAGTCTGGTGGGGGTGATGGGGGAGGGGATGGTCTAGTGTGGGGGTTGTGGGGGGGCGTGAGGATGAGGGGGGAGAAAAAGAGGGCGGAGCTTCCACCACGTCAGTGTCCAAAGCGACCCCAACCCAACGATCAGGGGAGCGGCAGCCGCCGCGCTCAACCTCCCTCCATCAGTACATCTGGTGGACCTGTGTGTAGTGGGGTTGGCCTGTGCTGGGCTTGACCATTGACGTTGATGAACTAGTCCACAAACACTGTACTGCCAAGCCAGCAAACGTGTGCTTGTGTTTGTTGGTAAATTTCGTGTCTCTCGCGTAAATATTAAGTGTCGTGTGTCTGTATGAGTGGGACCGACCACCTTGCCACGAGTAGGAGGCAGACGACAAGGCTGGACGCTGGGTCTACGGGGGTAATCCTTCGTCAGAAGGAAGGCGATGGTAGAGACGACTGGAAAGATTAACTGAAACAAGTAACGACCATCTCCTGACCCGCTCGTACTAAGATGATTTGATTAAAGACGAGTCTTGGTTCTAGAGTGATCGCTCAAGAATTATTACAGTAGCTAATCAGGTCTTTACAGATACAGATGAATGCAGTATTTGTCATATCTAACGTAAGTGAAGCAGATATGGACATCAGATTGAGATGCGAGGTATTCATTGTGCTATTTTGATTTTGTCATCCATTTACTTAACTCAGCAGCAGATTGATAAAACGAGGGACTGAGCAGAAACCGAAATTCGTTGACAGGCTACTTCCGTTAACGATGCGTTAGAGAAATTATCATAAGCTTGTAATTCGCTGGAGGTATCTGTGCGTCATACAGGTCAGGTGAGGGAGGCAGGAACACACACACATGTGAGGCCAGACACCTGCAGCCAACGGGTACACCTGAGCGTAATTGATGTGTATACACCTGTGCTCGATGCCGGTGCATGGCTCCCCCTCTGTGTATATATATATATATATATATATATATATATATATATATATATATATATATATATATACATATATATATGTATGTATGTATGTATATATAGTTTTATGGTCTCGAACTTGTTTAGATAATTTCCATGTCTGTCCCTTCACTTGCTGTCTTTGAGACAGACTGAATATTTCGTCTTGCATTAATGCTGTCTCAAAGTTAACAGCGTTGCTGGACAGGCATTCCGTTACCTATGTTCAAATTCCATGAAACGTGAAATTCCATATGGACATGAAAACTTTAAGATCATAACTTCAGACATAGCAATAATCATGAAGATATGTGGCAACAGTGACTAGCTCTTCAAATGAACTGTTCTGCATTTTGACAGTAGCTTCTCATTACTCCACGTAGTACATAACTGTACATTTTATTAGATGAAATTGATTATACCAACAGTCGGTACGGAAGTACACTTGCTTGCCAAAAAGAAGAGAAAAACAAGTATATCATGTTGGACGCTCGCTTGACTCAGCGGGCGGCAGATGTAAACAATAGGTCCATCGTGCGTGTCTCCTGCAGTATCCGTCCAGCCGGCCGGTCCGGTTGCGTCTAGCCGCCCGTCAACGCATCAGTCCAGTAGGGTCGGTGCAGTACTTCCCTGGCGAGAGTTGAAACTCTGATAAGTAATTACATCCCTACTGGAGATTTTGGTTTGATGTAAGTAAAAGATGGAGTGAAGTCCATTAAGGTTTTGCTGGGGACGTTGTCTGGGGATGTATTGAAAGTTTTAATTATATAATTTCAAGATATTCCACTCAATGAAACGGGGAAGCAACTCCCTGCACATTGTGGCACGACCCAAGAGCACGACCATATGACCCCTTGAGTATGATGGCGTAGCGAGTGACCTGATCCATAGGGGTCGGGTCAAGCCAGGTCATGATACCTAATAGTGTTTTGACCAGGAGTTGCAATGTGTTCGTCAAGGGGTTTAACGATATTTAAGTAGCAAACTTGAACAAACAAATGCCATTGGTCTTTGAGCCGAGGGTTTAAAGTCAGCGTACCGATATATAGCACCTGTCTGTTGACTAGCTTAGTGGAACTGACATAAAACCGGAAACAGGCTGTTGATAATGATAGAAAATAATGGTGGGGAAAGCTGGGTGCGTTTAAATCACACTGCGGTGCGGAAGTGGGATGAAATGGCCCACATCATCTTGATTTGAACTATTACAAGGCATAGGCTTTGGCCAACTTCTGGCTTTGAGAGTGATCACCAGTCAGTCTGTTTGAGAAAGTTCTTGGCTTTATGGAATTGATGTGTTACGTAAATGGAATATTGTAGTTACCGATAGTTTACAGATAGTAATGCATTTAGAACGGTTAATCAGGAGTCCGTTGATAAACACTTATCCTTGGTAGTGTTGTTATCAGTACTAATTTGAATGACCAGTTTATGAAATCCGTTAAGATTGTTCTGGAAAACGATAACAAGAGCAAAAGGTCTCCCTTCAATAACCAAGAGAAAACGGTGAAGACTTTGAAGGCAAGAGCGAAGGAAAAAAATGACGAATAAGCACCTCCGTGTGACCAAAAGTGTGTCAGAAATCGCCTACGTGTGGCTGAGAAGGAAGGCGTGAGTGAGAAATGGATGTGGAGGCTTCGGACACCATTGAGGGGGCCCACGTGGGCTTCATATATCTCCAGATGAGAGCCGAGAGGGAGCGAAGTAAAGGTAATTGGCAACTGTGTAGTGTTTCCCTCTTTAGTTCCTAACGATTGTTGTGTGTGTGCAGGGCAGGCACCTCACCCTAGTGTAGAGGGGCTTACTCCATTCTCATTCTGATTAACCAGGTTTTTATAGTGTTATACAGGACTTCGCTGATCTGTTACCCTGGGTAACGAGGGGATTGATTAATAACACTGGTTAACTGAAGTCTGAATAATTTGGATTAGCATTGACTGACTTTTTGAATTATCGATAGTCTGGATGACAACATGATTATTGCAAGTTCATCTAAACAGGATTTTAAGTAATTCAAAGTATGGTGAATCGAGTGTTGACCAGCATCACACTTGGACGTGCTCAGCGAGTAAGTGTTCCAACTAACGAGATTTTGGATAAGCCAAAAATGTCGTTACTGAAGTAACCAGTAACACTATTGTCTGTGTGAGAATGTGGGAACTAGTATTGTAGAACGTGAGCCGGAAGTTTCTTTAAGAAATTTTGTGGTTCGCCAGCAGCTAAATATAGATTGTTATATGCTGGTAGCCACAAGGAAAATGAAACACGAAGATTCGAGCACTTTCGGGATATTTCACATCTTCAGAAATATACAGACAATCAACAAATGTAAATTTAAAGACATTGTTCATTGTCTCTATTCCTGAAGAAGTGTAAAAATCACGAAAGCACTTGAATTTTCGTGTTTCAATTTCCATGTGGCTACCTGCATATTCGTGAATAAAGAGTTCCTTTGTGATTTATCTGCATAGACTATTGGATGCACTGACGACTTGATGATGATTTTTATAGATGTTTAATGGAAGGTTATAGATATTTAGTGGTCACTAACACATGGATCATTCTGGCGGTTGCATATAGATTTTTATGGATCGCTAACGGATGGATGTAGATTTTATTAATTTTTTAACGGATGTGAATTTATATGGATAGCTAATGGAAGGATATAGACTTTTATTAATTTCTAACTGTAGGGTGTGGATTTATATGGATTGATAACGGTTGGATATAGATTTTTATGGATCACTTATGGTTGAATATAGATTTTTATGTTTCGCCTACGGTTGATATATATTTTTATGAATCATTTATGGTTAGATATGTATTTTGATGGATCACTTATGGTTGAATATAGATTTTATGTTTCGCCAACGGTTGGATATATATTTTAATGAATCATTTATGGTTAGATATATATTTTGATGTATTTTTCATGGGTCATTAACGGCTGGGCATTTAAGGGTCTCTTTGTAAGGTGGATGCGCATATATACATAGATTTCCATGTACATACAGAGGTTGATGCTTCGTGATGCTATCTTTTTTGTACAAGGATCATTTACATATTCGAATTAAGGTATATATATATATATATAGTGGTTCCAACAATGTTGTATGGTTGCGAGGCGTGGGCTATGGATAGAGATGTGCGCAGGAGGATGGATGTGCTGGAAATGAGATGTTTGAGGACAATGTGTGGTGTGAGGTGGTTTGATCGAGTAAGTAACGTAAGGGTAAGAGAGATGTGTGGAAATAAAAAGAGCGTGGTTGAGAGAGCAGAAGAGGGTGTTTTGAAATGGTTTGGGCACATGGAGAGAATGAGTGAGGAGAGATTGACCAAGAGGATATATGTGTCGGAGGTGGAGGGAACGAGGAGAAGAGGGAGACCAAATTGGAGGTGGAAAGATGGAGTGAAAAAGATTTTGTGTGATCGGGGCCTGAACATGCAGGAGGGTGAAAGGAGGGCAAGAAATAGAGTGAATTGGAGTCATGTGGTATACAGGGGTTGACGTGCTGTCAGTGGATTGAAGCAAGGCATGTGAAGCGTCTGGGGTAAACCATGGAAAGCTGTGTAGGTATGTATATTTGCGTGTGTGGACGTGTGTATGTACATGTGTATTGGGGGGGGGGGGTTGGGCCATTTCTTTCGTCTGTTTCCTTGCGCTACCTCGCAAACGCGGGAGACAGCGACAAAGTATAAAAAAAAAAAAAAAAAAAAAAAAAAAAAATATATATATATATATATATATATATATATATATATATATATATATATATATATATATGTGTGTGTGTGTGTGTGTGTGTGTAATCCAGTAAGCTCTCCATGTTTTCCTTCATACTACAAATGAGACAAGAGTTGCTTCAATGAAGGTTATCCCGTGGCCCAGCGGGACCTGTTTGTCTACGTGCGATAGCGGCCACGCGCTGCCCGAGAGTATCGTATGACCTTGCACACAATAACGTACCCGAGGAGATAAGGCCTCTTATCTCCAGACTCTTTTCGTTGTATACCTTTGCTGACCTGCACCTGTGTAAAATACTTACCTTGTATTGATGGTTACTCCTTGTACACCTTTAAGGGTGGACAGATAATTGCAATATAATGGTATTCTCACATTAGTTAATATTTGGAAGAAAAATGATAGTGGATTTTCACCTTTCGGGGAAATACTACGCCATTCATAGTAGATATAGATATATTTGTAGGGTATGGGTGACCTGTTGAGTGAAGGAATGAAAGCGGGAAAACATTAATGTTATCACTTATGCTCAGCGTTAAGAAGGTCTCGTGGGGATATATTGTTATATTGTTATTGTTGTGACGTAAGAGATGGCTTGTGTTGCAAGCAGTGAGGTCGGATGACCCGTGACGACAGGGTCTCAGGTGAACCCAGGGTCATGGTTCAGGCTAGGGTCACGGGTAAGGTTAGCATCACGGGTGCGGTTAGGATTCGCGGATGAGACTACGATCTCGAGTGAAGCTTGGATCATGAGTGAGGCTAGGGTCACGAGTGAAGCTATGATCACGTAGATCATGTTGAATAAATGTAATAGAATTCTTAAGCCATACATACAAAAATTACTTTGATTCCAAAATACTTTCATAAGTTATGTAATTTAAACTCTCATAATACCTTCGTTAAAGTACAACATAAAGAGATTGCGACGTAGAATGAGATCCTCTGGGAGCGTAAATTGTATCTATGTCTTGGCTATCGGAGTGGTATAGCACATAGATAGAAAACAAAAAGTAGTACTTGATGGGGAATCATCAGACTGGCTTCGCGTGACAATTGGGGTGCCACAAGGGTGAGTCCTGGGACCCATACTTATTATTATATATTCTGAGTGATCGCGAGACTGGACTCACCCGCCGAAATATCGTAAAATTTGCCGATAGTACGAAATTTGGAAGTGAATGCCAGCGAAAAGAAGTGTTCGAAGAGTGTTACATTTTGGCGAAAAATGACATTTTACGAATATGAGAAACTTAAATTAACAGAACTACAAGAACAAATACCCATTTGTGATGATCTACAGTACACTACACTGTCTAGCCACGAGCGTAAAGCAATCAATTCTTGTTCTCATGGCAAGAATGATAAACTGTTAAACGAAGGTTATACCGCTGTGCAATACAGTTATGGTCACTAGACTGAACAGAGTCGAAGGAAAATTAGAAAATAGAAAATTAATACGAAAAATGCGACACACGTATCTCCTACGTGTTGTGGAAGGCGACTAAGGGAGAGCGAGCGTGGTGTGTGTGTGTGTGTGTGTGTGAAATTTTGTATTATCACTTTCTAAAAGTGTGGCCCGTTGTGTTTAGAGAGGAACTCGTTACAGATGAGGAGTATGGCTGTAACGATATCTCTTGTAGCGAACACTGCAGTCTTGTGTGTATTTTGACTGAATGTGTGTGTGTGTGTGTGTGTGTGTGTGTGTGTGTGTTGTATGTGATCTGAGGAAATGGGTAGTTGGCTGGTTATTTAGGGCTCAGGGCTGTCAACTGCCGGGGTCATTAAGGCCGTCAACATCAACTTATGACCACCAGTCGAAGTTCTTGAGTAGTGCTTGCTTCTATTGAAGGTAATACTGTCAGACAACACACACACACACTATATGTGTGGCTACGACACAGGAAGAGGAATATCACATATGTTGTAGAATTTATGTGTTAAATTCTTTGACGAAATGGATTGTATCCAAGTGAAGGAGTGATGAAAGATATATTTTTTCCATTTATAGTTTAGATAATTGGTAAACGTGTTGGTATGAAATATGTGGTGGAGTTAGGAAGGTACTGGTGAGTGAGTGGATAGCTGCAGGCTCTGGTCAGATGAACACCTGATAGTAATCAAGTCCTGGACACCGCAGAGTTGAGGAGGTTACTGGGGGGAGTGTGGGAGCCGGGGAGGGTAATCCTGGGGTGCACTTCAGACATGTTGGCGTACATCCCTTCCCCAGACATTCTCCTGGCTGGACGACCCTTCCCCAGACATTCTCCCGGCTGGACGACCCTCCTTCAGATATTCTCCTGGCTGGACATTCTGCTGGCTGGACGACCCTCCCTCAGATATTCTCCTGGCTGGACGACCCTCCCTCAGATATTCTCCTGGCTGGACGACCCTTTCCCAGACATTCTCTTGGCTGGACGACCCTCCCTCAGATATTCTCCTGGCTGGACGACCCTCCCTCAGATATTCTCCTGGCTGGACGACCCTCCCTCAGATATTCTCCTGGCTGGACATTCTCCTGGCTGGACGACCCTCCCTCAGATATTCTCCTGGCTGGACGACCCTCCCTCAGATATTCTCCTGGCTGGACATTCTGCTGGCTGGACGACCCTTTCCCAGACATTCTCCTGGCTGGACGACCCTTCCCCAGACATTCTCCCGGCTGGACGACCCTCCCTCAGATATTCTCCTGGCTGGACGACCCTTCCCCAGACATTCTCCTGGCTGGACGACCCTTCCCCAGACATTCTCCCGGCTGGACGACCCTCCCTCAGATATTCTCCTGGCTGGACATTCTGCTGGCTGGACGACCCTTTCCCAGACATTCTACTGGCTGGAATACCATAGCATAACGCGAGGGTACGACCTCTCTCTAGAGATTCTGGTGATTGGACGACCATTCCCAGACATCGTGGTGTCTAAACGACCACGGCATGACGCAGGTGTACGACATTCTGGTGGCTGGACGAGACAACACGAAGCAGATGGAGGTGGCGTGGCCTGGCCCGGGGTAGGTGGTGGGCGAGGGAGGGGCCTGTGGTGTTCCTGCGTCAGGAAGGAGGCTATAAGTTTACTGGTGTGGGTGGGGTAAGGGTTGGCGGATGTGTGTGTGTGTGTGTGTGTGTGTAGGGAAGTGATGATGCGACAGAAGGATGAGTAGGATGGAAGATGTCATTGATGAATATGGAGAGAAGGGAAGGTGGACTAGGAAAAAAATCGTGTACGTACGTACGTTCATATGTTGAACACCAATTACTGTACTCGTGAAGTGTGACTGAATTCTCTGTAATCTGTTTATATACTATTACATAACTGGTGACCAAAGGTTTGACGTTATTCTGACTTTTTTACTTTATAGCCTTTGTATACAAGAGCTGAGATGCAGATTATTTTTGTGACGTTTGCTCAAACTTTTCCTCGTTAAACCCCAGTAGGGTCTCTCTCCTCCCGTTGGCTAGAAATCCCTTTATCCATTTTCCTGTTCTCCTTTTCATGTTATATTTCGCATCATTATCTAGTTGGGAGAGTAGCAGTGGGCCAGGTCGAAGTCGGAGGAAATTAACAGTGTAAAGAGCGGGTCGCAGTAGTGTGTGAGGGGCATCAGATGTGAGCAGGGAGGCCATCCTTCAGGAGGATGCTACGGGGGAGGCAGTGTATGAGGTGCGGTATACCACAAGGTTAGTCAGTGGTCCCTCTTTGTTTACCGGTCGCCCGTGGGAGCCTCGCTAACCCGCCTACCTCCACCACCACCACACCACAGTACCCTGCTCCAGCCACAGCACCATACTACACCACACCACGGTACCCTGCTCCAGCCACTGCACCATACTACACCACATTACTGTACCCTGCTGCAGCCACAGCACCATACTACACCACACCACGGTACCCTGCTCCAGCCACAGCACCATACTACACCACACCACGGTACCCTGCTCCAGCCACTGCACCATACTACACCACATTACTGTACCCTGCTGCAGCCACAGCACCATACTACACCACACCACGGTACCCTGCTCCAGCCACAGCACCATACTACACCACACCACGGTACCCTGCTCCAGCCACAGCACCATACTACACCACACCACGGTACCCTGCTCCAGCCACAGCACCACACTACACCACACCACGGTACCCTGCTCCAGCCACAGCACCATACTACACCACATCATGGTGCCGTCGTACCCCAGCCTCCACACCTTCCTGCCACCACGTCTTGCCTCTCACCTCAACCTGGTGGTGTCATCTGTGATATGGACGGCGGTAACCCTGTCATACCATGTCAGTCAGTGGTGCCTCATTGTCATGTGCTGTCATGCAGCGTCATGGCATCAGAACTATATGCCCGGGCACACACCCAGCGCACCATCCCCCTGCATCCCTCGCATACTTCATACAGTAAATCGTACGGTGGTTCAGAGGGAGGAATCTGGTCGCACAAATGATACAGATCATTGTTGAGGAGACTCGGATTAATCGCATTGTCCATCGATGATGAGGAAGCAGAGGCTACAAAGTGAGCGATTAGCAGAGTTTAGTGTAGCGAAGTGGAGGGATGTTAGTGTGGGATGTTGTCCATGATGTAGTGAGCCATCACACCTGCTGCTGGTGTAGGAGAATCTTGGGATCTATAAAGGAAATTATCCGTCATGTTTGGTTTTTTGTGATGGGGGGAGCGATGCATACATGTGAACAGGAAGGAATGGCCAGGTATACTGTTCACATTATTGCTATTACTAGGGATACTACTACTACTGATACTACTACTACTGATACTACTACTACTACTGATACTACTTCTACAACTAATACTACTACTACTGTTCTACTGCTTCTGATACTACTGATACTACTACCACGACAACTGATATCACAACTGATACTGCACTGCTACTACTACTGACACTAGAACTATTACGACTACTGATACTAGAACTACTGATATCACTACCACTGTTACTACTACTACTACTACTACTACTACTGTTGACAAGGGCAGAGCCGTAGATCAACAGACGCTAATGTAAACAAAAGATATGTGAATATTCCCCCACGTCAACATTGATGCGGGCATCACTTGATATTGTGGGTCAGAGGTCATCAACCTCTCGTCATATACTCACATGTCACCTGCATGGTAACGAAAATCTCAACATTGTATATCTGGTGTGCCGCCTCCTCCTCCTGCTGCTGTGTATGGGTGTGGTGTCACTCGTGTGCCTCCTGCTGCTGCTGTGTGGTGTCACTCGTGTGTTCGTGGTCATGTTGGATGAGGGTTGGTAATCAGTGTGAAGTTGAAAAGATTGTTTCAAGTGATTTATCGTAAAGTGATTATCCAGGATGTAGAGTGGAGTGAGGTCCATATACCTTCCCTGTCTCCTTGAGTGTGTTAAGGTGCGTGGCGTTGTGAGGGTGGAGGGTGTGGGGGGAGGGTTCGGTGGTGGAGTAATGGTGTGGTGTCCGATGAGTGTATTAAGGTTCGTGGTGGGGGAGTGAGAATGTCCATTATGTTCAGGTGCGTGATGACATGTTGAAGTGCGTGATGGAGAGTGTGTCCAGGCGTGTGTGTGTGCGTGTGTGTGTGTGTGTGTGATACAAGGAGAGACTTTTACATTTCTTTTTCCCGTTTCTTAACTTTGTTTATATGTATTATGTATGTACCCCCATTTAGTATGTGCACACACACACACACACACACACACACACACACACACACACACACACACACACACACACTAGCCTAAGCCAGACATCTATTTATCGACCAGCTCTAAGAGGTGGATGGGTACCTGCGTTGGGTGTAGGCCGACTGACGCGCTTAGGATTCGACCTCGGGCGGACCCGTGGTGACTCATGGTCAGTAACGTTAACCACCACACCACGGAGGCCCATGCTGGTGTGTGGCTGCGTCAGAATTGCATTGTGGTGTGTGTGGTGGTCATGATCACAAGGGAACGCTCTCTTGTGTTCACTTCCCCACTCACCACACTACCACACTACCACCCACCACACTACCACCCACCACACTACCACCCTACCACCCACCACACTACACCCACCACACTACCACCCACCACACTACCACCCTACTACCCACCACACTACCACCCACCACACTACCACCCACCACACTACCACCCTACCACCCACCACACTACACCCACCACACTACCACCCACCACACTACCACCCTACTACCCACCACACTACCACCCACCACACTACCACCCACCACACTACACCCACCACACTACCACCCACCACACTACCACCCTACTACCCACCACACTACCACCCTACTACCCACCACACTACCACCCACCACACTACCACCCACCACACTACCACCCCACCACCCACCACACCACCACACTACACCCACCACACTACCACCCACCACACTACCACCCACCACACTACACCCACCACACTACCACCCTACTACCCACCACACTACCACCACACTACCCACCACACTACCACCCACCACACTACCACCCACCACACTACCACCCACCACACTACCACCCCACCACCCACCACACTACCACCCTACCACCCACCACACTACACCCACCACACTACACCCACCACACTACCACCCACCACACTACCACCCTCACACCACCACACTACACCCACCACACTACCACCCCACCCACTACCACCCCCACCCACCACACACCACCCTACCACCCACCACACCACCACCCACCACACACCACCCACCCACTACCACCCACCTCACTACCACCACCCCAACCCCACCACCACCCACCACTACACACCCCACCACACTACCACCCACCACACTACCACCCACCACACTACCACCCACCACACTACCACCCACACACACACACCCACCACACTACCACCCCAACCACACACCACCTAACCACACTACCACCCACCACACTACCACCCAACCACCCACCAACACTACCACCCACCACACTACCCACCCACACTACCACCCACCACACTACCACCCACCACACTACCACCCACCACCACACCCACCACACCACCCTACCACACAACCACCCTACCACACTACAACCCACCACACTACCACCCACCACACTACCACCCACCCACTACCACCCACCACACTACAACCCACCACACTACCACCCTACCACACTACCACCCACCAATTTACCACCCACCACACTACCACCCTACCACACTACCACCCCACCAATTTACCACCCACCACACTACCACCCACCACACTACCACCCACCACACTACCACCCCACCACACTACCACCCACGACACTACCACCACACTACCACCCACCACACTACCACCTACCACACTACCACCCACCACACTACCACCCACCACACTACCACCCACCACCCCACCACACTACCACCCACCACACTACCACCCACCACACTACCACCCCACCACACTACCACCCCACCACACTACCACCCCACCACACTACCACCCCACCACACTACCACCCCACCACACTACCACCCACCACACTACCACCCACCACACTACCACCCACCACACTACCACCCACCACACTACCACCCCACCACACTACCACCCACCACACTACCACCCCACCACACTACCACCCACCACACTACCACCCATCACACTACCACCCATCACACTACCACCCATCACACTACCACCCACCACACTACCACCCACCACACTACCACCCACCACACTAACACCCACCACACTACCACCCACTACACTACCACCCACTACACTACCAGCCACCACACTACCACCCACCACACTACCACCCACCACACTACCACCCACCACACTACCACCTCACCACACTACCACCTCACCACACTACCACCCACCACACTACCACCCACTACACTACCACCCCACCACACTACCACCCACTACACTACCACCCCACCACACTACCACCCACCACACTACCACCCATCACACTACCACCCATCACACTACCACCCAATACACTACCACCCACCACACTACCACCCACCACACTACCACCCACCACACTACCACCCACCACACTACCACCCCACCACATTACCACACCACCACACTACCACCCCACCACACTACCACCCCACCACACTACCACCCCACCACACTACCACCCCACCACACTACCACCCCACCACACTACCACCCACCACACTACCACCCCACCACACTACCACCCATCACACTACCACCCACCACACTACCACCCACCACACTACCACCCCACCACACTACTACCCACCACACTACCACCCACCACACTACCACCCACTACACTACCACCCACCACACTACCACCCACCACACTACCACCCACCACACTACCACCCACCACACTACCACCCCACCACACTACCACCCCACCACACTACCACCCACCACACTACCACCCCACCACACTACCACCCCACCACACTACCACACCCACCACACTACCACCCACTACACTACCACCCACTACACTACCACCCCACCACACTACCACCCAGCCACATCTACCACCCACCACACTACCACCCACCACACTACCACCCCACCACACTACCACCACCACCACACTACCACCACCACACACTACACCCCACACACTACCACCCCCACCACACTACCACCCACTCACACTACCACCCACCTACACTACCACCCCACCACACTACCCACCCCCACCACACTAACCCACCACACTACCACCCCACCACACTACCACCCCACCACACTACCACCCCACCACACTACCCACCCACCACACTACCACCCCACCACACTACCACCCCACCACACTACCACCCATCACACTACCACCCCACCACACTACCACCTACCACACTACACCCACCACATACCACCCCACACTACCACCCACCACACTACCACCAACCACACTACCACCACCACACTACCACCCACCACACTACCACCCACCACACTACCACCCACCACACTACCACCACTACCACCCACCACACTACCACCCCACCACACTACCACCCACACACTACCACCCATCACACTACCACCCCACCACACTACCACCCCACCACACTACCACCCATCACACTACCACCCACCACACTACCACCCCACCACACTACCACCCCACCACACTACAACCCACCACACTACCACCCACTACACTACCACCCACCACACTACCACCCCACACACTACCACCCCACCACACTACCACCACAGCACACTACCACCCACCACACTACCACCCCACCACACTACCACCCCACCACACTACCACCCCACCACACTACCACCCCACCACACTACCACCCCACCACACTACCACCCACCACACTACCACCCCACCACACTACCACCCCACCACACTACCACCCCACCACACTACCACCCCACCACACTACCACCCACCACACTACCACCCCACCACACTACCACCCCACCACACTACCACCCCACCACACTACCACCCACCACACTACCACCCACCACACTACCACCCACCACACTACCACCCACCACACTACCACCCACCACACTACCACCCACCACACTACCACCCACCACACTACCACCCCTCCACACTACCACCCCTCCACACTACCACCCCTCCACACTACCACCCCACCACACTACCACCCCACCACACTACCACCCCACCACACTACCACCCCACCACACTACCACCCCACCACACTACCACCCACCACACTACCACCCACCACACTACCACCCACCACACTAACACCCCACCACACTACCACCACAGCTCACTACCACCCCACCCCACCACACTACCACCCACCACACTACCACCCCACCACACTACCACCCACCACACTACCACCCCACCACACTACCACCCCACCACACTACCACCCCACCACACTACCACCCACCACACTACCACCCACCACACTACCACCCCACCACACTACCACCCACCACACTACCACCCACCACACTACCACCGCACGCCCCCCCCCCCAATTTCAATTACCCCTTGGTGAGTATTGGATGAGTAGGGGGGGGAGGGGAGCTTGACCCTGTACAGTGACCGACCCCGTCGTGCTCAAGCATCGTACCGTTATGGTCTAGGGTCGTACCTTTGTGCTCAAGCATCGTACCGTTATGGTTTAGGGTCGTACCTTTGTGCTCAAGCATCGTACCGTTATGTTCTAGGGTCGTACCTTTGTGCTCAAGCATCGTACCATTATGGTCTAGGGTCGTACCTTTGTGCTCAAGCATCGTACCGTTATGGTCTAGGGTCGTACCTTTGTGCTCAAGCATCGTACCGTTATGGTCTAGGGTCGTACCTTTGTGCTCAAACATCGTACCGTTATGGTCTAGGGTCGTACCTTTGTGCTCAAGCATCGTACCGTTATGGTCTAGGGTCGTACCTTCGTGCTTGAGTCGTACAGTCGTGACCAGTAGTTCTTAACTGACCATAACCTTGATCATCCGTCTCTAGAACGTTCTAGAAGCTCTCTCCTTGACCTCGACCAACCATCGCTGGATCATTCGAGAAGCTTTTCTGTACAATGAGTTCGAAATATATTGTAGATCCGTATGTGTGGTGTTGGTGGTAGGTGTTTCCAGGTGTGCTTGATGAGCTTGTGTTTACTTGTTGGTGTTGGTCATCTGCTGCTGCTCTCTAGTACACATTAGGTCACTGAGGTATTCGGCCTGGCTAGAATACAGCAGTGTTGAGTGCATCAGTAGGGCTACGTAAGCAGCTGTATTATTTGAAGCGAGGTTGAATACCGTGTTTGTGTAGGGTGTAGCCATGGCCTGGGGTTGGTATATACCCTGGAACCCAGCAGGTCTTGGGTGTATCCTGAAACCCAGCAGGTCTTGGGTGTATCCTGAAACCCAGCAGGTCTTGGTGTATCCTGAAACCCAGCAGGTCTTGGGTGTATCCTGAACCCAGCAGGTCTTGGGTGTATCCTGAAACCCAGCAAGTTTTGGGTGTGCCAATGACCACGTGTTGGAAGAATCTTGAAAACCACCAGGTGTTGGGTGTACTAGTGATGAGGTGCTGGGTGTATCAGTGACCAGGTGTTGGGTGCACCAGTGATCAGGTTGTGGGTGTGCCAGTGACCAGGTGTTGGGTGTATCCTGAAGCCCACCATGTGTTGGGTGTACCAGTGCCGGGGTGTAGGGTGTATTCTGAAGCCCTTACGTGCCCGTTGGATCATCACTTACCTAAGCACTTGCCCAAAACAAGTTTTAACAGATTACTTTGCCTCACCTGCACATCCCTCCCGTGAGGCATTGTAACACCTGCACATCCTTCCCGTGAGGCATTGTAACACCTGCACATCCCTCCCGTGAGGCATTGTAACACCTGCACATCCTTCCCGTGAGGCATTGTAACACCTGCACATCCCTCCCGTGAGGCATTGTAACACCTGCACATCCCTCCCGTGAGGCATTGTAACACCTGCACATCCCTCCCGTGAGGCATTGTAACACCTGCACATCCTTCCCGTGAGGCATTGTAACACCTGCACATCCCTCCCGTGAGGCATTGTAACACCTGCACATCCCTCCCGTGAGGCATTGTAACACCTGCACATCCTTCCCGTGAGGCATTGTAACACCTGCACATCCTTCCCGTGAGGCATTGTAACACCTGCACATCCCTCCCGTGAGGCATTGTAACACCTGCACATCCCTCCCGTGAGGCATTGTAACACCTGCACATCCTTCCCGTGAGGCATTGTAACACCTGCACATCCCTCCCGTGAGGCATTGTAACACCTGCACATCCCTCCCGTGAGGCATTGTAACACCTGCACATCCCTCCCGTGAGGCATTGTAACACCTGCACATCCTTCCCGTGAGGCATTGTAACACCTGCACATCCCTCCCGTGAGGCATTGTAACACCTGCACATCCCTCCCGTGAGGCATTGTAACACCTGCACATCCCTCCCGTGAGGCATTGTAACACCTGCACATCCTTCCCGTGAGGCATTGTAACACCTGCACATCCCTCCCGTGAGGCATTGTAACACCTGCACATCCCTCCCGTGAGGCATTGTAACACCTGCACATCCTTCCCGTGAGGCATTGTAACACCTGCACATCCTTCCCGTGAGGCATTGTAACACCTGCACATCCCTCCCGTGAGGCATTGTAACACCTGCACATCCCTCCCGTGAGGCATTGTAACACCTGCACATCCTTCCCGTGAGGCATTGTAACACCTGCACATCCCTCCCGTGAGGCATTGTAACACCTGCACATCCCTCCCGTGAGGCATTGTAACACCTGCACATCCCTCCCGTGAGGCATTGTAACACCTGCTTCCATCCTTGCGGTGAGGAGGATGCTCGTGCTGTGTCTTCCTGTACACCATCTGTCATCATCACACCAAGCAAGATTCACCCGTCAGTCCGGTAGCACGACCCTTCGTTATGACAGCCTGACCTTTGACCCGATCCTCAACAAGCTAGTCAGCTGCGAAGCCAGGTCATCATATTGAAGGGTCGTACTGCCGTGCTCAAGGGTCGTACTGCCGTGCTCATGGGTCGTACCACTTGCGTAAAGGTCGTACCACCATGTGTTGGTATACTACCGTTCTCGGGGGTCGTACCATCGTCATCAGGGGTCGTCCAGCCGTGCTCTAAGGTCGTACCACCAATATGCTTTATGGTCGTCCCGCCGCCGTGCTGTATGATAGTCCCGCTGCCGTGTTCTAGAGTCGTCCCGCCGCCGTGTTCTGGAGTCGTCCCGCCGCCGTGTTCTGTGGTCGTCTCGCCGCCGTGTTCTAGAGTCGTCCCGCCGCCGTGCTCTGTGGTCGTCCCGCAGTCGTGTTCTAGAGTCGTCCCGCCGCCGTGTTCTGTGGTCGTCCCGCAGTCGTGTTCTAGAGTCGTCCCGCCGCCGTGTTCTGTGGTCGTCCGCCGCCGTGTTCTAGAGTCGTCCCGCCGCCGTGTTCTTTGGTCGTCCCTGCAGTCGTGTTCTAGAGTCGTCCCGCCGCCGTGCTCTGTGGTCGTCCCGCCGCGGTGCTTAAGGAGTTAGCATGGCGGACGTGGGATGAGTAAGACAACATATTTACACCTTCATGTTACGTAGTTTTGATATAACAAAGTCTGAATGATCAACAAGAAGTGTTTTGATGTTTGGTAATATATGCAAATACGACGTTACATGCGTAGTCATACCTATGTATTGATATGTATGTATTTATGTATGTATGTATGTATGTATGTAAGTATGTATGTATATGGTTTTAGTATGAAGTTATATTCAGGAACCTTAATTACCCATGGTCCCGCTCAGTGGACGTGGCCGACTTCCTGAGCGCTGCAGGAGCCTCATAGAGACAGAAGGGACTCCTGGTGCAGGAAGGAAGCATTTGCTATACAATAATGTTGGAACTCGTATACACATGCGTTGCACCCAGTAACATAGTGTCGTACTCTGATTTTAACTGAGACATGCTAAAAACTTCTTTTTTTTGAAACATATCCCGAAAATACAAGTAATATGTGCAAGAAAAATAGAATGTGAAAAAAGGATTATTGGTGCTTTTGTTTCAGTATGATTAACATATTTAGCGGTTAGCGTTCCTTACCATGACGCATTCACGGGCCGCCCAGGGTCGAGCGCATAGGTTCGAATCCTGCTTATAGCTGTTCATTCACCCCTATGGATTGGTCGATTAAATGGGTACCTGGCTAGTTCCCTCCACCTCTGACACATATGTCCTCTTTATCAATCTTTCCTCACTTATTCTCACCATGCGACCAAACCATTTCAAAACACCCTCTTCTGCTCTCTCAACCACACTCTTTATTACCACACATCTCTCTTACCCTATTATTACTTACTCGATCAAACCACCTCACACCACGTATTGTCCTCAAGCATCTCATTTCCAGCACATCCACCCTCCTCCGCTCAACCCTATCTGTAGCCCACGCCTCGCAACTATATAACATTGTTGGAAACCACTATTCCTTCAAACATGCCCATTTTTGCTTTCCGTGATAATGTTCTCGCCTTCCACACATTCTTCAACGCTCCCAGAACCTTCGCCCCCTCCCCAACCCTGTGACTCGCTTCCGCTTCCATGGTTCCATCCGCTGCCAAATCCACTCCCAGATATCGAAAACACTTCACTTCCTCCAGTTTTTCTCCATTCAAACTTACATCCCAGTTGACTTGTCCCTCAGCCCTACAGTACCTAATAACCTTGCTCTTATTCACATATACTCTCAGCTTTCTCCTTTCATCACTTTACCCAACTCAGTCACCAGCTTCTGCAGTTTCTCACCCGAATCAGCCACCAGCGCTGTATCATCAGCGAACAACTGACTCACTTCCCAAGACCTCTCGTCCACAACAGACTGCATACTTGCCCCTCCCTCCAAAACTCATGCATTCACCTCCCTAACAATCCCATCCATAAACAAATTAAACAACCTTGGAGACATAACGCACCCCTGCCGCAAACCGACATTCACTGGGAACCAATCACTTTCCTCTCTTCCTACTCGTACACATGCCTTACATCCTCGATAAAACCTTTTCACTGCTTCTAGCAACTTGCCTTCCACACCATATATTATTAATGCCTTCCACAGAGCATCTCTATCAACTCTATCATATGCCTTCTCCAGATCCATAAATGCTACATACAAATCCATTTGTTTTTCTAAGTATTTCTCGCATATATTCTTCAAAGCAAACACCTGATCCACACATCCTCTGCCACTTCTGAAACCACACTGCTCTTCCCCAGTCTGATGCTCTCTACATGCCTTGACCCTGTCGATCAATACTCTCCCATATAATTTCCCAGGAATACTCAACAAACATATACCTCTGTAATTTGAACACTCACCTTTATCCCCTTTGCCTTTGTACAATGGCACTATGCATGCATTCCGCCATCCTCAGGCACTTCCATGAGCCATACATGCATTGAATATCCTCACCAACCAGTGAACATCACAGTCACCCCCTTTTTTAATAGATTCGACTCTAATACCATCCATACTCGCCGCCTTGCCGGCTTTCATCTTCCGCAAAGCTTTCACTGCCTCTTCTCTGTTTATCAAACCATTCTCCCTAACCCTCTCGCTTCGCACACCACCTAGTCTACCAAAACACTCTATCTGCCCCTCGTCATGTAACATTCAACAAACCCTCAAAATACCCACTCCATCTCCTTCTCACATCACCACTACTTGTTATTACCTCCCCATTAGCCCTCTTCACCTATGTTTCCATTTGTTCTCTTGTCTTACACACTTTACATACCTCCTTCCAAACCATCTTTTTACTCTCCCTAAAATTTAGTGATACTCTCTCACCCCAACTCTCATTTGCCCTTTTTTTCACCTCTTGCACCTTTCTCTTGACTTCTTGCCTCTTTTTTTTTTTATACATCTCCCAGTCATTTGCACTATTTCCCTGCAAAACTTGTCCGAATGCCTCTCTCTTCTCTAATAATCTAACGTCTTCATCTCACCACTTACTACCCTTTCTAATCTGCCCACCTCCCACGCTTCTCATGCCACAAGCATCTTTTGCGCAAGGCATCACTGCTTCCGTAAATACATCCCATTGCTCCCCCACTCCCCTTACGTCCTTTTCTCTCATCTTTTTCCATTCTGTACTCAGTCTCTCCTGGTACTTCCTCACACAAGTCTCCTTCCCAAGCTCACTTACTCTCACCACTCTCTTCACCCAACATTTTCTCTTCTTTTCTGAAAACCTTTACGAATCTTCACTTTCGCCTCCACAAGATAATGATCAGACATCCCCTCAGTTGCACCTCTGAGCACATTAACATTCAGAAGTCTCTTTTTCGAGCGCCTATCAATTAACACGTAATCCGATAACGCTCTCTGGCCATCTCTCCTGCTTACATATGTATACTTGTGTATATCTTTTTAAACCAGGTATTCCCAATCACCAGTTCTTTTTCAGCACACAAATCTAGAAGCTCTTCACCATTTCCATTTACAACACTGAACACCCCATGTACACCAATTATTCCCTCAACTGCCACATTACTCACCTTTGCATTCAAATCACCCATCACTATAACCCGGTCTCGTGCATCAAAACTACTAACACACTCACTCAGCTGCTCCCAAAACACTTGCCTGTCATGATATATATATATATATATATATATATATATATATATATATATATATATATATATATATTTTTTTTTTTTTTTGCTTTGTCGCTGTCTCCCGCGTTTGCGAGGTAGCGCAAGGAAACAGACGAAAGAAATGGCCCAACCCACCCCCATACACATGTATATACATACGTCCGCACACGCAAATATACATACCTACACAGCTTTCCATGGTTTACCCCAGACGCTTCACATGCCCCGATTCAGTCCACTGACAGCACGTCAACCCCGGTATACCACATCGCTCCAATTCACTCTATTCCTTCCCGATCAGTCCACTGACAGCACGTCAACCCCGGTATACCACATCGCTCCAATTCACTCTATTCCTTGCCCTCCTTTCACCCTCCTGCATGTTCAGGCCCCGATCACACAAAATCTTTTTCACTCCATCTTTCCACCTCCAATTTGGTCTCCCTCTTCTCCTCGTTCCCTCCACCTCCGACACATATATCCTCTTGGTCAATATTTCCTCACTCATTCTCTCCATGTGCCCAAACCATTTCAAAACACCCTCTTCTGCTCTCTCAACCACGCTCTTTTTATTTACACACATCTCTCTTACCCTTACGTTACTTACTCGATCAAACCACCTCACACCACACATTGTCCTCAAACATCTCATTTCCAGCACATCCATCCTCCTGCGCACAACTCTATCCATAGCCCACGCCTCGCAACCATACAACATTGTTGGAACCACTATTCCTTCAAACATACCCATTTTTGCTTTCCGAGATAATGTTCTCGACTTCCACACATTCTTCAAGGCTCCCAGAATTTTCGCCCCCTCCCCCACCCTATGATCCACTTCCGCTTCCATGGTTCCATCCGCTGCCAGATCCACTCCCAGATATCTAAAACACTTCACTTCCTCCAGTTTTTCTCCATTCAAACTCACCTCCCAATTGACTTGACCCTCAACCCTACTGTACCTAATAACCTTGCTCTTATTCACATTTACGCTTATATATTTACTATATATATATATATATATATATATATATATATATATATATATATATTTACTATATATATATATATATATATATATATATATATATATATATATATATATATATATATATATAGTGTTAATGGGGTGGCCTTGTTTAGGTCCTTCGCTGCCCGTGCCATCGCAGCTAACGTAATCAAAAAAGAATTTTTCTTTTCAACGAATGTACCTTTTTTCTTCAGGCTGTAACATTTCCTTAGTCATTTAGTCAAGCAAAATCACCCAGAAATTATCTGGTGGGTCTGGCAACAGTGGCGGGAACCCGGGCTTGTGTTATTGTGAGAGTTACAACGGTGGCTTTGGAGTTGCCAAGAACCGCCAGTAGGAGAATACAAAATTGTTACCACGTACCGCCGGCAGGGAAACAAGCGATTCCTGTTGTCTTTGTTCTCGTGCTTACGTGTGTGTGTTGTGCGTCAGGGGGAGGGGATATGAGCTCCCTGTGAGGTGTTGTGTACTGCAGGGCTTCTGAAGGGCGTCAGGGAGCCCCTCACAGGCCGTCCTTTGTACACCCTCGCTGCCCAAGGGACGACGCTTCCGGAGCTACAAACCTAGTTCTGTGGTGTGAAGGAGACCCTTTGCTCTCGATATATATATATATATATATATATATATATATATATATATATATATATATATATATATATATATATATATATACTCTCACTCCATCTTCTCACTTCATCACTACCTGTTACTACCTCCCGACTTGCCACCTTCACCGATGTTTCCACTTGCACCCTTTTCTTATGCACATTATTTACCTCCCTCCAAAACATCTTATTATTCTCCCTAAAATTTAATGATACTCTCTCACTCCAACTCTCATTTGCCCTCTTTTTCACCTCTTGCACCTTTCTTTTGACCTCCTGTCTCTTTCTTTTATGCATCTCCCAATCATATGCACTACTTCCATGCTAGTATCGTCCAAATGCCACTCTGTTCTCTTTCACTACCAACCTTACGTCTTCATCCCACCACTCGCTACCCTTTCTGATATGCCTACCTCCCACACTTCTAATGCCACATGCATCTTTTGCGCATGCCATCATTGCTTCCCTAAATACATCCCATTCCTCCCCCACTCCCCTAACGTCATTTGCTCTCGCCTTTTGCCATTCTGTACTCAGTCTCTCCTGGTACTTCCTCATACAAGTCTCCTTTCCAAGCTCACTTTCGCCGCTCTCTTCTCCCAATATATATATATATATATATATATATATATATATATATATATATATATATATATATTAAACCTGGGGATAGGGGAGAAAGAATACTTCCCACGTATTCCCTGCGTGTCGTAGAAGGCGACTAAAAGGGGAGGGAGCGGGGGGCTGGAAATCCTCCCCTCTCGTTTTTTTTTTTTTATTTTCCAAAAGATGGAACAGAGAAGGGGGCCAGATGAGGATATTCCCTTAAAGACCCAGTCCTCAGTTCTTAACGCTACCTCGCTAACGCGGGAAATGGCGAATAGTTTGAAAGAAAAAAGAAATATATATATATATATATATATATATATATATATATATATATATATATATATATATATATATATCGCATGTTTATCAATTGGCGTCCTAGCTACATCTCTTCGTTGTATATCAACTGATTGTTATATTTCTCTCTTGTGTCTCCCCTGATGATGTGATTATTACACGAAAGTGCACTTGGGAACTTATTGTGTTTCATTTTCTCCGTGGACTCTTAGGAATATATTTGATCACGCGCAATATTGTGATCCTTTCCAATGTATATATATATATATATATATATATATATATATATATATATATATATATATATATATAAATATATGAGAGTAGCTAACCACGTATGGTGCAAAGTTGTGCCCAACGACTGCCATTGTGGATGAGAGGTGATGTGTCAGGTGTAGATAAAGAATACAGGAAGGATTAATTTGAGCTGAGGTACCTTGGCCGTAAAGGTTATAGAATAAACGAAGGAAGAAAATGAAAGATTCTCCCAGCGTTTGTGAACGAAGAATGATGTCATAACGGTGTATCCTCGTGTGGCTGGGTCTCACACCCAACTATGGGAAGCGGCTTCCAGGCGCATCCCACCGCTGCATGTCGCTGTGACTCGAACACACGTACACAGCTTACGAAAGCAATGACGGGAACAACACATGTAGATACATGGCAGGAAGATGACGGCGGACTGAACGTGATGATGGAAGTGAGGTGATAATGTAAGGCGGGAGGGTAGTGAGGCCATCCCGGGTAAGAGAGAGGTGGCGGGGAGCCACGCAAGGTATACCATACTAGGGTGAATGAGAGCCTTGTGGATACGTGATAGGTTGTTCACAAGATAAGCGATGACTGGCACGAGCACGACGCCCGTGACGTGTGGGAAACAGATCTTATGTTGGCCGCTCTGTTGGGTGTCCAGGATAGAATGGAGGATATGGTTATGTCCAACATACATATTATTGCAGGAGTGAAGTGAGGTAGATGTTTGGAAGTTGACTGACAGACAACGAGTGAGATTTAGAAAGATAAAGGGAGTTATTGCACTGTAGGAGTTGTTGAACTACACCAGCTCACTGTTATGAGGGGGCTGGTAAGTAGATATATTACTGAGATAAAATGGTGCGTTAATTCGCAGTAAATACGAGTGTTGGTCAACGTTTGGTGATGTGATGCGTCATGTTCATGAAGAATATACTTCAGGCTGGAAGATGGAGCCAGGTAGAGGCCTCTGGTGACGAGAGGGAATCCCTGTGGCTCCTCCACAAACACCGGAATAAATTGGATATATTGATGATAGTGCGCCATGTATGATGTCTGCCCCTTGCTAACAGAAGCAGGTGTTGCCTTCTTCGATTATTTCAGCAACGAAAACTTAGAGATTAAAAGATTTTTCCAACCTACATATATCAGTAAGTCAGTGATGTGCGTGATGTAGTATTTGCTGATAATCACGAGGAAATTGAGATGATATACGTCGCAAGTGCACTTTCTTGTGCAATCACATGTATATAGGAAGGTACATTTAGGATTTACGGTGTTTCATTTTCCTCGTGGTTATCAGCATATATATATATATATATATATATATATATATATATATATATATATATATATATATATATATATATATATATATATATATATTGGAAAGGATCACAATTTTGCGCGTGATCAAGATATTCCTGAGCCCACGGGGAAAATGAAACACGATCAGATCCTAAGTGCACTTTCGTGTAATAAACACATTATCAGGGGAGACACAAGAGAGAAATATAAGTCAGTTGATATACATCGAAGAGACGAATCTAGGACGCCATTTGGTAATGTTTTGGACGATCACATGTTTACCAAATGGCGTCCTAGCTTCGTCTCTTCGATGTATATCAACTGACTTATATTTCTCTCTTGTGTCTCCCCTGATGATGTGATTATTACACGAAAGTGCACTTGGGAACTTATCGTGTTTCATTTTCCCCGTCGACTCATAGGAATATATATATATATATATATATATATATATATATATATATATATATATATAGATATAGATATATATTATCCCTGGGGATAGGGGAGAAAGAATACTTCCCACGTATTCCCTGCGTGTCGTAGAAGGCGGCTAAAAGGGGAGGGCGCGGGTGGCTGGAAATCCTCCCCTCTCGTTTTTTTTTAATTTTTCAAAAGAAGGAACGGAGAAAGGGGCCAGGTGAGGATATTCCCTCAAGGGCTCAGTCCTCTGTTCTAAACGCTACCTTGCTAATGCGGGAAATGGCGAATAGTATGAAAGAAATATATATATATATATATATATATATATATATATATATATATATATATATATATATATATATATATATATATATATATGGATATATGGATCTGGAGAAGGCATATGATAGAGTTGATAGAGATGCTCTGTGGAAGGTATTAAGAATATATGGTGTGGGAGGAAAGTTGTTAGAAGCAGTGAAAAGTTTTTATCGAGGATGTAAGGCATGTGTACGTGTAGGAAGAGAGGAAAGTGATTGGTTCTCAGTGAATGTAGGTTTGCGGCAGGGGTGTGTGATGTCTCCATGGTTGTTTAATTTGTTTATGGATGGGGTTGTTAGGGAGGTAAATGCAAGAGTTTTGGAAAGAGGGGCAAGTATGAAGTCTGTTGGGGATGAGAGAGCTTGGGAAGTGAGTCAGTTGTTGTTCGCTGATGATACAGCGCTGGTGGCTGATTCATGTGAGAAACTGCAGAAGCTGGTGACTGAGTTTGGTAAAGTGTGTGAAAGAAGAAAGTTAAGAGTAAATGTGAATAAGAGCAAGGTTATTAGGTACAGTAGGGTTGAGGGTCAAGTCAATTGGGAGGTGAGTTTGAATGGAGAAAAACTGGAGGAAGTGAAGTGTTTTAGATATCTGGGAGTGGATCTGGCAGCGGATGGAACCATGGAAGCGGAAGTGGATCATAGGGTGGGGGAGGGGGCGAAAATTCTGGGAGCCTTGAAGAATGTGTGGAAGTCGAGAACATTATCTCGGAAAGCAAAAATGGGTATGTTTGAAGGAATAGTGGTTCCAACAATGTTGTATGGTTGCGAGGCGTGGGCTATGGATAGAGTTGTGCGCAGGAGGATGGATGTGCTGGAAATGAGATGTTTGAGGACAATGTGTGGTGTGAGGTGGTTTGATCGAGTGAGTAACGTAAGGGTAAGAGAGATGTGTGGAAATGAAAAGAGCGTGGTTGAGAGAGCAGAAGAGGGTGTTTTGAAGTGGTTTGGGCACATGGAGAGAATGAGTGAGGAAAGATTGACCAAGAGGATATATGTGTCGGAGGTGGAGGGAACGAGGAGAAGAGGGAGACCAAATTGGAGGTGGAAAGATGGAGTGAAAAAGATTTTGTGTGATCGGGGCCTAAACATGCAGGAGGGTGAAAGGAGGGCAAGGAATAGAGTGAATTGGAGCGATGTGGTATACCGGGGTTGACGTGCTGTCAGTGGATTGAATCAAGGCATGTGAAGCGTCTGGGGTAAACCATGGAAAGCTGTGTAGGTATGTATATTTGCGTGTGTGGACGTCTGTATATACATGTGTATGGGGGTGGGTTGGGCCATTTCTTTCGTCTGTTTCCTTGCGCTACCTCGCAAACGCGGGAGACAGCGACAAAGTATAATAAATAAATAAATATATATAAATTAGTGTAAGCAGCAGAGTATTTTCTGTAGTACACCGTTTGTTAAAGACCACAGCATATTTAACACACTAACTTTTTTTTTTCATTTCTCACCACATGTTTTGATTCATCATATCAACGTGTGAATTAGATGTTCAGTATTCATTTTCACTTTTTTTTTTTTTTTTAAGGTACATGAGAGGTTTTGGGCACACGGACACTGCCCATCTTCAGTCATAGTGAAAAACAGAAATGAATCGCATCTTGAATTGTTCTAAATGAGAACAATGACATAGATGACTACAGAGGAATTAATATGCTGAATGTAGTACTTGATAAGTTATATGGGAGGGTAGTGATCGATAGCGTGAAGGCATGTACTGAACATCAAACTGGGGAGGAGAAGGTTCTAGTAGGTACTGAAGAATGTGTGGAATTAAAGATGGTTGTCTGGGAGGGCAGAAAGTACGTATGTTTGAAGGTATAGTAGCCCTAACAATATTATATGGATTCGAGGCATGGGTTGAGGATGTGGGGAGGAGGGTGGATGTGTTAGAAATGAAATGTTTGAGGACGATATGTGGTGTGAGGTGGTTTGATCGAGTAAGTAATAAAAAGAGTGTAGTTGAGAGAGCAGAAGAGGGTGTTTTGAAATGGTTTGGTCCAATGGAGAGAATGAGTGAGGAAAGATTGACAAAGAGGATATATGTGTCAGAGGTTGAGGGAACAAAGAGATCCGTAAGACCAAACTGGAGATGGCAGTGATGGGATGAAAAAGATTTTGAGTGATCGGGCCTGAACATGCAGGAGAGTGAAAAGCGTGCACGGAATAAAGTGAATTGGAAGGATATGGTACAAAGGGGTCGACGTGCTTTCAATGGACTGAAATAAGGGCTGTGAAGCGACCTGGGAAAACCATGGAAAGGTCTGTGGGGCCTGGATGTGGATACAGAGCTGTGGTTTCGATGCATTACACATGACAGCTAGAGAACTGATGCGAGGGAATCTGGCCTTTCTTTGTCGTTACTGGAGCTACCTTGCAAACGCGGGAAACTGCGATCAAGTTTATATATATATATATATATATATATATATATATATATATATATATATATATATATATATATATATATATCTTTCTTCTTTCTTTCAAACTATTCGCCATTTCCCGCATTAGCAAGGTAGCGTTAAGAACAGAGGACTGGGCCTCTGAGGGAATATCCTCACCTGGCCCCCTTCTCTGTATATATATATATATATATATATATATATATATATATATATATATATATATATATATATAGGTGTGTGTTACGTGGATCCACTTCTCTGGTCATACATACATGAACGAGCCACGTCTTTAAGTGGCCAACAGACCCTGCCATTGAAGGAAATGTGTCCTGGTAAGTAATTACCAGGGTCATCATGCCGGCCACCAGGGTCATTACCCTAGCCTGTACCTCGGGTACAGGAAGGTGCTGCTGTAAATTGTGGTAATTACAGAGTTATTTTATGTTCAGATAAAATAATACGGGGAACATTTTTTTCCTCCTTTTTGGCTTTACCCAGAAATTATAAATCAATTTTTTCTCATTATCTCAAATATTGGATTTTTTTTCATAACTTTCCTAACCTTGAGTTGATGTGTAAATATTTTTTCCTCGAGTTTAAAAAAGATTTCCTTTTTGATCTTCAATTATTTCTTGTCGAGTTGTTGCGAGATACAGTTTGTTTTCGGGGTTAAAGTTGACGAGGGGTTGTGGGAACACCTCACCATGACCAGGAAAGTGGCGGACATTTCTATCTTGAGTCGCACCGTTACGTTGGTCACACCTGCTAGCCGAGCGCTGAGCTGGGCGTGGGTAGAGGGCGTGGTAGGGGTGTCGGTGTATGTACACTTCCTCAGTGTTATGTAGTCTGCTAGGCTCCTGTGGTCAGGTTCACAACCATTACTTCTGATATGGAGTTAGAATTTTAGGAAAGATAGGAAAAAGAAAAATCAAAACAACAGATTTTTAGAAACATTTTCATCGGCAATTGATGGGTTACGTGGGAACTGCATGACCTAATTAGGCTCATGTTCCTTTGTTTGTAGATTTCATGATTTTCAGTAGTTCATGAATTATATATATATATATATATATATATATATTTTTTTTTTTTTTTTTTTTTTTTTTTTTGCTTTGTCGCTGTCTCCCGCGTTTGCGAGGTAGCGCAAGGAAACAGCCCAACCCACCCCCATACACATGTATATACATACGTCCACACACGCAAATATACATACCTACACAGCTTTCCATGGTTTACCCCAGACGCTTCACATGCCTTGATTCAATCCACTGACAGCACGTCAACCCCGGTATACCACATCGCTCCAATTCACTCTATTCCTTGCCCTCCTTTCACCCTCCTGCATGTTCAGGCCCCGATCACACAAAATCTTTTTCACTCCATCTTTCCACCTCCAATTTGGTCTCCCTCTTCTCCTCGTTCCCTCCACCTCCGACACATATATCCTCTTGGTCAATCTTTCCTCACTCATTCTCTCCATGTGCCCGAACCATTTCAAAACACCCTCTTCTGCTCTCTCAACCACGCTCTTTTTATTTCCACACATCTCTCTTACCCTTACGTTACTTACTCGATCAAACCACCTCACACCACACATTGTCCTCAAACATCTCATTTCCAGCACATCCATCCTCCTGCGCACAACTCTATCCATAGTCCACGCCTCGCAACCATGCAACATTGTTGGAACCACTATTCCTTCAAACATACCCATTTTTGCTTTCCGAGATAATGTTCTCGACTTCCACACATTCTTCAAGGCTCCCAGAATTTTCGCCCCCTCCCCCACCCTATGATCCACCTCCGCTTCCATGTTTCCATCCGCTGCCAGATCCACTCCCAGATATCTAAAACACTTCACTTCCTCCAGTTTTTCTCCATTCAAACTCACCTCCCAATTGACTTGACCCTCAACCCTACTGTACCTAATAACCTTGCTCTTATTCACATTTACTCTTAACTTTCTTCTTTCACACACTTTACCAAACTCAGTCACCAGCTTCTGCAGTTTCTCACATGAATCAGCCACCATCGCTGTATCATCAGCGAACAACAACTGACTCACTTCCCAAGCTCTCTCATCCCCAACAGACTTCATACTTGCCCCTCTTTCCAAAACTCTTGCATTCACCTCCCTAACAACCCCATCCATAAACAAATTAAACAACCATGGAGACATCACACACCCCTGCCGCAAACCTACATTCACTGAGAACCAATCACTTTCCTCTCTTCCTACACGTACACATGCCTTACATCCTCAATAAAAACTTTTCACTGCTTCTAACAACTTGCCTCCCACACCATATATTCTTAATACCTTCCACAGAGCATCTCTATCAACTCTATCATATGCCTTCTCCAGATCCATAAATGCTACATACAAATCCATTTGCTTTTCTAAGTATTTCTCACATACATTCTTCAAAGCAAACACCTGATCCACACATCCTCTACCACTTCTGAAACCACACTGCTCTTCCCCAATCTGATGCTCTGTACATGCCTTCACCCTCTCAATCAATACCCTCCCAATCAATACCAGGAATACTCAACAAACTTATACCTCTGTAATTTGAGCACTCACTCTTATCCCCTTTGCCTTTGTACAATGGCACTATGCACGCATTCCGCCAATCCTCAGGCACCTCACCATGAGTCATACATACATTAAATAACCTTACCAACCAGTCAATAATACAGTCACCCCCTTTTTTAATAAATTCCACTGCAATACCATCCAAACCTGCTGCCTTGCCGGCTTTCATCTTCCGCAAAGCTTTTACTACTTCTTCTCTGTTTACCAAATCATTTTCCCTAACCCTCTCACTTTGCACACCACCTCGACCAAAACACCCTATATCTGCCACTCTATCATCAAACACATTCAGCAAACCTTCAAAATACTCACTCCATCTCCTTCTCACATCACCACTACTTGTTCTCACCTCCCCATTTGCGCCCTTCACTGAAGTTCCCATTTGCTCCCTTGTCTTACGCACTTTATTTACCTCCTTCCAGAACATCTTTTTATTCTCCCTAAAATTTAATGATACTCTCTCACCCCAACTCTCATTTGCCCTTTTTTTCACCTCTTGCACCTTTCTCTTGACCTCCTGTCTCTTTCTTTTATACTTCTCCCACTCAATTGCATTTTTTCCCTGCAAAAATCGTCCAAATGCCTCTCTCTTCTCTTTCACTAATAATCTTACTTCTTCATCCCACCACTCACTACCCTTTCTAATCAACCCACCTCCCACTCTTCTCATGCCACAAGCATCTTTTGCGCAATCCATCACTGCTTCCCTAAATACATCCCATTCCTCCCCCACTCCCCTTACTTCCATTGTTCTCACCTTTTTCCGTTCTGTACTCAGTCTCTCCTGGTACTTCCTCACACAAGTCTGCTTCCCAAGCTCACTTACTCTCACCACCCTCTTCACCCCAACATTCACTCTTCTTTTCTGAAAAATCATACAAATCTTCACCTTAGCCTCCACAAGATAATGATCAGACATCCCTCCAGTTGCACCTCTCAGCACATTAACATCCAAAAGTCTTTCTTTCGCGCGCCTGTCAATTAACACGTAATCCAATAACGCTCTCTGGCCATCTCTCCTACTTACCTTACGTATACTTATGTATATCTCGCTTTTTAAACCAGGTATTCCCAATCACCAGTCCTTTTTCAGCACATAAATCTACAAGCTCTTCACCATTTCCATTTACAACACTGAACACCCCATGTATACCAATTATTCCCTTAACTGCCACATTACTCAACTTTGCATTCAAATCACCCATCACTATAACCCGGTCTCGTGCATCAAAACCACTAACACACTCATTCAACTGCTCCCAAAACACTTGCCTCTCATGATCTTTCTTCTCATGCCCAGGTGCATATGCACCAATGATCACCCATCTCTCTCCATCAACTTTCAGTTTTACCCATATTAATCGAGAATTTACACACACACACACACACACACACACACACACACACACACACACACACACACACACACACATATATATATATATATATATATATATATATATATATATATATATATATATATATATATATATATATATATATATATATATATTTATTGCTTTTTCGAATATGGAAAATTCAAATGTTTTTACCGGAGAAATTAAATGGACTCGACATTGTGTGTTAGTATTGCCGCACATTGCATGATAAGTTTTTGAAGGTATTATATTGTTATTACATTTAGTGTCATAGTTTTAATTACCATTTCATAACTGATAGTATCTTGAGAGGCTGTTGTGTGAATGTACATATCTTCAACTAACATTATGTAGATAGGCAAGGACTTACAAATGGAATCTTTCCTTCTGTAATTCACTATACGTTGTTTATTTAAACATATTTATATGATTATCAGTTCTCTACGTGAAGGCCAAAAGTAATATTTTGTGTATTAAACAACTGGGAATTATTTTGTTTCCCCTTTTATGATATTGTACTACAGTCGTTGAAGATCGTTACTACCATTGTTATCCACTGTAGCTACAAGATGGAGGCCAGGTGTACACACTTACTATCCTCCACTGCAAGATGGAGGCCAGGTGCACACACTTACTATCCTCCACTACAAGATGGAGGCCAGGTGTACACACTTACTATCCTCCACTACAAGATGGAGGCCAGGTGTACACACTTACTATCCTCCACTACAAGATGGAGGCCAGGTGTACACACTTACTATCCTCCACTACAAGATGGAGGCCAGGTGTACACACTTACTATCCTCCACTACAAGATGGAGGCCAGGTGTACACACTTACTATCCTCCACTACAAGATGGAGGCCAGGTGTACACACTTCCTCTCCTCCACTTTGTGGCTGCTGGTGCCTCCGTCTCGTTCAAGAGATTTCCACGCTCGTGTTCAAGGGTCGCACCCTCGATTTTAAGGTTGGCTCCCTTGTGTTCAAGGGTGGCTCCTTTGTGTTCAAGGTTGGATCCCTTGTGTTCAAGGGTCGTGAGTCAAACTTTTTTCCAATCCTTTCCAAGACAATATTATTATCTTGGAACGTTTCTTTGCTACGTTTGCTTACGTTAAGTAGGATATCCGCGTAACTGATCAGCGCTTTGTTACTAGTTTCTTACATGGGAATGATGATTTGATGAAGGCAGTGTTGTATCCCGTAGAACGCTATCCAACATTTGTATATTATGTTCAAAAAACGTACATAATTGATGTCACGTTTTATTATTATTATTTTTTTTTTTTTTTTTTGCCGCTGTCTCCCGCGTTTGCGAGGTAGCGCAAGGAAACAGACGAAAGAATTGGCCCAGCCCACCCCCATACACATGTATATACATACGTCCACACACGCAATTATACATACCTACACAGCTTTCCATGGTTTACCCCAGACGCTTCACATGCCTTGATTCAATCCACTGACAGCACGTCAACCCCGGTATACCACATCGCTCCAATTCACTCTATTCCTTGCCCTCCTTTCACCCTCCTGCATGTTCAGGCCCCGATCACACAAAATCTTTTTCACTCCATCTTTCCACCTCCCAATTTGGTCTCCCTCTTCTCCTCGTTCCCTCCACCTCCGACACATATATCCTCTTGGTCAATCTTTCCTCACTCATTCTCTCCATGTGCCCGAACCATTTCAAAACACCCTCTTCTGCTCTCTCAACCACGCTCTTTTTATTTCCACACATCTCTCTTACCCTTACGTTACTTACTCGATCAAACCACCTCACACCACATATTGTCCTCAAACATCTCATTTCCAGCACATTATTATTATTATTATTATTATTATTATTATTATTATTATTATTATCGTTATCATTATTCAATTATTATTATTATTATTATTAATATTATTATTAGCCTTATCATTATTCAATTATTATTGTTATTATTATTGTTATTATCATTATTTGATTATTATTATCATTATTATTATTATTATTATTATTATTATTATTATTATTATTATCATAATTAAAGTCGTGGTGTGTTGTTGTCCACAGAGAGTGGTAAACGTGGCATGATGGAGTTCTACGTCAACAGTTTGGCCAGCGACACTGACACAGACTCGGAGTCGTCCTCGCCCTCCAGCGCCACCAGCTCCACCGACGACGACGACGACGACAACGACGACTCCGGCGGCAGGTCGTACCAGGTGAGCGGCCACAGTCCTTCTGAAGTGGGTTCTACCTGACAGGTGGTTCTGGGGTCGTGATAGTGAGGATGGTTGTGTAGGGTCGTGGTTGGTGATGGTGATAATGTGGGGTCGTGGTTGGTGATGGTGGTAGTGTGAGGTCGTGGTTGGTGATGGTGGTAATGTGGAATCGTGGTTGGTGATGGTGGTAGTGTGAGGTCGTGGTTGGTGATGGTGGTAGTGTGAGGTCGTGGTTGGTGATTGTGGTAGTGTGAGGTCGTGGTTGGTGATGGTGGTAATGTGGAATCGTGGTTGGTGATGGTGGTAGTGTGAGGTCGTGATTGGTGATGGTGGTAGTGTGAGGTCGTGGTTGGTGATGGTGGTAATGTGGAATCGTGGTTGGTGATGGTGGTAGTGTGAGGTCGTGGTTGGTGATGGTGGTAATGTGGAATCGTGGTTGGTGATGATGGTAGTGTGAGGTCGTGATTGGTGATGGTGGTAGTGTGAGGTCGTGGTTGGTGATGGTGGTAATGTGGAATCGTGGTTGGTGATGGTGGTAGTGTGAGGTCGTGGTTGGTGATGGTGGTAATGTGGGATCGTGGTTGGTGATGGTGGTAGTGTGGGGTCATGGTTGGTGATGGTGGTAGTGTGGGATCGTGGTTGGTGATGGTGGTAGTGTGAGGTCGTGGTTGGTGATGGTGGTAATGTGGAGTCGTGATTGGTGATGGTGGTAGTGTGAGGTCGTGGTTGGTGATGGTGGTAGTGTGAGGTCGTGGTTGGTGATGGTGGTAGTGTGAGGTCGTGGTTGGTGATGGTGGTAGTGTGGGGTCGTGGTTGGTGATGGTGGTAGTGTGAGGTCGTGGTTGGTGATGGTGGTAATGTGGAATCGTGGTTGGTGATGGTGGTAGTGTGGGGTCGTGGTTGGTGATGGTGGTAGTGTGGGGTCATGGTTGGTGATGGTGGTAATGTGGAATCGTGGTTGGTGATGGTGGTAGTGTGAGGTCGTGGTTGGTGATGGTGGTAATGTGGAATCGTGGTTGGTGATGGTGGTAGTGTGGGGTCGTGGTTGGTGATGGTGGTAGTGTGAGGTCGTGGTTGGTGATGGTGGTAATGTGGAATCGTGGTTGGTGATGGTGGTAGTGTGAGGTCGTGGTTGGTGATGGTGGTAATGTGGGATCGTGGTTGGTGATTGGTGGTGTGATGGTGGTGGGTCGTGGTTGGTGATGGTGGTAGTGTAGGGATCGTGGTTGGTGATGGTGGTAGTGTGAGGTCGTGGTTGGTGATGGGTAGTGTGAGGTCGTGGTCGGGGATGTGTGTGGATGGTGGTAGTGTGAGGTCGTGGTTGGAGTGATGGTGGTAGTGTGAGGTCGTGGTTGGTGATGGTGGTATGGGATCGTGGTTGGTGAGTGGTAGGTGTGGGTGTGGAATCGTGGTTTGGTGATGATGGTAGTGTGAGGTCGTGGTTGGTGATGGTGGTAATGTGGAATCGTGGTTGGTGATGTGTAGGTGAGTCGTGGGTGTGAGGTGGTTGTGGTTGTGTGATGGTGGTAGTGTGGGGTCATGGTTGGTGATGGTGGTAATGTGGGGATCGTGGTTGGTGATGGTGGTAGGTCGTGGTTGGTGATGGTGGTAGTGTGAGGTCGTGGTTGGTGATTGTGGTAATGTGGAATCGTGGTTGGTGATGGTGGTAGTGTGGGGTCGTGGTTGGTGATGGTGGTAATGTGGGATCGTGGTTGGTGATGGTGGTAGTGTGAGGTCGTGGTTGGTGATGGTGGTAGTGTGAGGTCGTGGTTGGTGATGGTGGTAGTGTGAGGTCGTGGTTGGTGATTGTGGTAATGTGGAATCGTGGTTGGTGATGGTGGTAGTGTGGGGTCGTGGTTGGTGATGGTGGTAATGTGGGATCGTGGTTGGTGATGGTGGTAGTGTGAGGTCGTGGTTGGTGATGGTGGTAGTGTGAGGTCGTGGTTGGTGATGGTGGTAGTGTGGGGTCATGGTTGGTGATGGTGGTAATGTGGGATCGTGGTTGGTGATGGTGGTAGTGTGAGGTCGTGGTTGGTGATGGTGGTAGTGTGGGGTCATGGTTGGTGATGGTGGTAATGTGGGATCGTGGTTGGTGATGGTATAGTGTGAGGTCGTGGTTGGTGATGATGGTAGTGTGAGGTCGTGGTTGGTGATGGTGGTAGTGTGAGGTCGTGGTTGGTGATGATGGTAGTGTGAGGTCGTGGTTGGTGATGGTGGTAGTGTGAGGTCGTGGTTGGTGATAGTGAAGGCGGTATAAAAGAGGTTGTGGTAGCTCAGCTGGAAGGTGATGATGGTGAGGGTAGTGATGTGGCTTTGAATAATAATATGATGATGATAATGAATGTCATAGTCATGATCTTGATCTGTATGGTGAGGAGGAGCACAGTGATTGTGATGGTTCAGTAGCCATGATAGTGATATCGCGACTGATGGTGACACTGTGGTGTAATGGTGATAACCATTAAGGGAGAAAGTTTTCATTTCGTCTCCTGTTGAAAATGAGGTGAAATAGCTGGACCTTTCAAGTAGGGTTATGGAATACTTAGACCTTCCAAATGGGGAAACGAGATGGATGGATTTTCCAAATTGTGGAGATAAAATAGGTGGATCTTTTGAATGGAGAGGTAATATAGGTGGAGCTTTCAAATAGTTGAAATAGGTGGAGCTTTCAAGTAGGTTGATGAAGTAGGTGGAGCTTTCAGATAGAGTTGAAATAGGTGGAGCTCTCAAATAGGTTGATGAAACATATGGAGCTTTCAGATGCGATGATGAAACAGGTGGAGTTTTTATCCACTTAAATTTGTCTTTCGTCCCGGGACTCTTTGGTCTCCATCTGCTCTTCCGCCTGTTGTACGTTCCAGCCCCCTCCCGCCAGGCCATCATCTGTTCCTTTCATCGCCGGGTTACCTCAGTTCTCTGCCCATCTGCCTTCGTAGTTACCATCAGTATAGTCAGCACGTGAGGTCATTACCCCCAACCACTTGAGTGTGACGCTGCGACCCTCAAGCATGATGGAACGACCCCAGAGCACGACGGTACGACCCCTGGGCACGACGGTACGACCCCTGGGCACGACGGCACGACCCCTGGGCACGACGGCACGACCCTTGGGTATAATTCTTAATATATACATAACCTTCAAATGGTCAGGTCAAATATCAGGTCATCGTGCCAGCGGTTTTGCCTTCCTGTTCAAGAGTCGTACCGTTGTGTAGGTTGCCTATGCTAAGGCTGTCTTGGTAGACGTCTTCAGCAGAAACTTTCACTCAGTTTAGTATTCAGTTGTCATCCAGGTCTTGCTACCGAACTACTGATTTGAATCCCTCTCATTCTTATTGAATCAGTGTCGGTAAGTTCGAAGCAGTGGCCCACGACTGATGTGGGGTTCGGAGCTGTATCCTCCAGTGTGTGGGGTTCGAAGCCGAAGCCCTCAGAATGTGGGGTTCAAAGCAGCAGCCCCCAGTATGTGGGGTTCGAAGCAATAGTCCCCAGTATGTGGGGTTCGAAGCAATAGTCCCCAGTATCTGGGGTTCGAGGCTACCTGCGGAACAGTTAAACGAGCACACGTATGAATACTCATAGTGGTCAACATTCCTTAGATCCTCAGAGCTGTTAGTTAACCACATACAATGTCTCAAGGATGATAGTTATGTAGGATAAGGCAAGTGTGTTGCATGCCTCGCTGTCACTCAAGTTCCATCATTTGTTTTCTTCGTCAACAGTGGATCATCAGCAGACACCAGCGTGCCCGAGTCTCCCCGCTTCTTATCCTGGACCTCACCTTTCGTCCGTATGACGTCAGAACTAACATCTTTTTGACGTCCATATGACGCCAACAGTAACTGTTGCTCTGGGTTTACGTCCAGATGACGCCAACAGTAACTGTTGGTCTGGGTTTACGTCCAGATGACGCCAACAGTAACTGTTGGTCTGGGTTTACGTCCAGATGACACCAACAGTAAATTTTTGTCCTGTGGTGTCATTATTCGGGCGTGTGATTCACGTGTTATTCCTAGTATTCCAGATGATCTTTCCTCATGCAGATAGTGTTGACCTTGAGTGTCATGCCTCCCCAGGACCGTGGTCATGTTGGACATGCAACATGTCAACACTGCTCACCTGCTCGTGTCGTCATTGCCAGATACTGTTGGAATTCATCTCTATCGCGCATTAAGTGAAGTGGTACACATTTGTTATCATCATTTCTAGTACGATAAGATTATGATAGGAAGAGTCGACAGTGTATGCGTAGTGCTGTTCACCGACCATGATGATTGCTGCTGTATACCGGATTACGAAGGTGCTTGCTGTATATTGGATTACAAAGGTTTTTGCTGTATACCGGATTACGAAGATGCTTCCTGTATACCGGATTACGAAGATGCAAGCTGTATACCGGATTAAGAATTTTTTACCGTATACCGGATTAGAAAGATGCATAATGTATACCGGATTAAGAAGGTTTTTGCTATATGCCGGATCACGAAGGTTCTTGCTGTATACCGGATTACGAAGGTTCTTGCTGTATACCGGATTACTAGAGTGCTTGCTGTATACCGGATTACAAAGTTGCTTGCTATATGCCGGATTACGAGGATGCTTGCTGTATACCGAATTACGAAGGTTCTTGCTGTATACCGGATTACGAAGGTGCTTGCTGTGTATTGGGTTACGAAGGTTCTTGATATATCCCGGATTACGAAGGTGCTTCTATATACCGGATTACGAAGATGGTTGCCGTATACCGGATTACGAAGGTTCTTGCTGTATACCGGATTACGAAGGTTCTTGCTGTATACCGGATTACGAAGGTGCTTGCTGTATACCGGATTACAAAGGCTCTTGCTGTATACCGGATTACGAAGGTGGTTGCTACATACCGGATTACGAAGGTTCTATCTGTATATCGGAATATGAAGTCCTTTCTGTATACCGGATTCCGAAGGTGGTTGCTGCATACCGGATTACGAAGGTTCTTGATGTATACCGGATTACGAAGGTGGTGGCTACATACCGGATTACGAAGGTTCTAACTGTATACCGGATTCCGAAGGTGGTTGCTGTATACCGGATTACGAAGGTGCTTGCTGTATACCGGATTACGAAGGTGCTTGCTGTATACCGGATTACGAAGGTTCTTGCTGCATTTCGGAATATGAAAGTCCTTGCTGCATACCGGATTACGAAGATGGTTGCTGTATACCGGATTACGAAGGCTCTTGCTGTATACCGGGTTACGAAGGTGGTTGCTACATACCGGATTACGAAGTGTCTAGCTGTATACCGCATTCCGAAGGTTCTAGCTGTATACCGGATTCCGAAGGTGGTTGCTGCATACCGGATTACGAAGGTTCTTGGTGTATACCGGATTACGAAGGTTCTTGGTGTATACCGGATTACGAAGGCTCTTGCTGTATACCGGATTACGGAGGTGGTTGCTGCATACCAGATTACGGAGGTAGTTGCTACATACCGGATTACGTAGGTTCTAGCTGTATACCGGATTCCGAAGGTGGTTGCTGCATACCGGATTACGAAGGTTCTTGATGTATACCGGATTACGAAGGTTCTTGATGTATATCGGATTACGAAGGTGGTTGCTACATACCGGATCACAAAGGTGCTTGCTGTATACTGGATTACGAAGATGGTTGCTGTATAACTATTTAGCGAAGGTGTTTGTTTTATGATTATTAGGTAGTTGCTATATATCTATTTACGAAGGCAGTTGCTATATATCTACCGGCGGAGGTGGTTGCATTATATCTATTTACAACGGCGATTGCTGCATTTATAACGATGATGGCTGTTCACCAATCATATTTGGTGTTAAGAGCATAATAATCGGTCCCATTGCTCCAGAGATTTTTTCATAGATTCAACTGTTTCTGGAACGAGCATATGTAAGTTCAGAGGTGTCTCAAACGAGCCTGTAGATAATGGTTGAAAACAATTTCCTCGCTAGAGAGCAGAGCTGCCTTAATCCTAAACAACAACAACAACGGGTGATGATAACTACGGAATGTGCGCCAACATCTGTACTACTTACACAGGTATTTACATGTACACACACACACATACACACACACACACACACACCCACACACACACATACACACAGACATATATATATATATATATATATATATATATATATATATATATATATATATATATATATATATATGTGTGTGTGTGTGTGTGCGCCCGCGCGCGCGCGCGCTAAGACCATTAGATAAGGTTCTCATATTAATTACAGTGGGAGTTAATTCAAGATATACTCAGTCTGTGTTGCTGCAGTTGGCTTGTTTGTGTATGTTTGTTGCAGTTATAGTGGTTAATATATCTTCACATTAGGACGATATCCAGTGAAAACTGTTTACACCTGTGACTTCATGCAGCGAAAATTATTTACACATCTAAGTCTTAATGTTCGTTGAAAATACGTTTGACGTGACTCTACGATGAAAATGATTTACATTGTGACATGTAAAAGTTTAGTGGTTTTTTTAAAAAGTATTTGACTTGGTTGTATGATTACGTATTCATAAATCGTGTATTGATTATAATGATTTGTAGACTGATATTGTGTTGCTCTGGCTCCCTCACGTGAGTGTGAGGGCTGGTGGTCATGGCTGGTCACACTTAAGGAGCGACCTTACTGACCCCACAAGGTCTTGCTGACTCTACAAGGTCTTGCTGACTCTACAAGGTCTTGTTGATGAGTCCTTGTATAAGAGGAAGGCTGGGGTGACCACGGCACAGGCCTGGTACTGATATAATCATCAAATTGATCCTCGTGTTTGCTATGTTTTATCTGTGCAGAATGATGACGGGGTTGAAGTAACGGAGATGCAAGAAACAGGAATGATATTAAAGATGTACATGGAGTGGTTGGGGTAATGTAAGGGTTGTTATTGTATTGTATGGGGCATTTGACATTGTGTGTAATGGTATTGTATTGCCGTGGGTCATGTACGAACATACGTTACGTTCCATGAATTTCTATCATGACAGTAATTATGGGCGTTAATGACAGCCTTCAACGTCCATAGATACGACGGTACGACCCTTTGATATAAATGGCCGATCCCTTAATGGTTATGTCTACGTTAAGGCATGCTGGTGGGGGGGGGGGGGGTTATAGAGGCACTTCCAGATATTTATATAATTCTAGGAATCATATCTGTTGCGTTATGGGCGTATAAGTGTACGAGACAGAACCGTCGTGTTATACGTCCGTGGTTCTGTGAGGCAGACCTGTACTGTGAGACCTAACACGTGACCAGTTCTTATCACTGATGACGTCGATGGTCAAGTGTTGAGTGTGACAGGCCTACCTGCCTCCCGTTACTGGTGGTAATAGTTAAGTTCAGAGGTTAGATATACCTGATCTTAACCCCCCCCCCCCCCCCATCTCCCCAGCTGGCCTACCGGACATTACACTTGACTATATTATTTACTTTGTAATTATCTAATTACATTGTGCTGTATTGTATATTATGTTAGTTATATTCTTTACTGTGTAAAAGTACTTCAGTATGGTTTTGTCGTTGGGGGGTGATCATTGTGTCGTGGTCAAGGGCCTTGTGGGATTGTATTGGACACACCTGGCAACCATGCTGAGTGTGGTGCATCATACAGGAGGAGAGTAGAGACAGACTGTGACTCATTGATACATTAAAATATACCACAAGATACACAGTTGGGAACATCCTCTCCAAGATTTTCCTTCTCTGACGGCCCAGGTTTAGCGATGCCTCGCCCGTGTGTGCCGTGTGTTCTCCCCTGGTTAAGGGATCTTGCTCAGTGCGACGCTGTACCTGGGGATGACGTCATCTTGCATGATGGTAGCTCGCATGTAAAACTCGTACGTTCGATGAACAACTTGGTCGTACTGGTATACCATTTAATGTTGTAATTACCGAACACATAAATGAACATATAAAATGTTGTAAGTGAGTTATTTTGTTATTGTTATTATTCTTTCATCCTTGATCACCATTTCTTGCGTTAGCGCCAGGAACTGACGAAGAAAGTCCACAGTTGCTCTCATCAATTCCCTAGTTGTGACGTAATGCACCAAAACCACAGCTCCCTAGCCACAGCCAGGCTCCCGAGACCTTTCCATGTTTCACCTGGTTCAGTCCATTAACAGCACGGCGACCCCTGTATATCGCAATGTTTCGGTTCACTTTATCCTGTGCACATCTTTCATCCTCCTGCATATATAGACACCATACACTCAAAATCTTTATCACTTCTTCCTACCATATCCAGTTTGGTCGCTTTTCTACTTGTTCCCTCCACTTCTGACATGTATATCCTCTTTCTTAACCTTTCTTCACTCATTCTCTATTGGTTCTACTATCCCTTCAAACATACCCATTTTTGCCCTTCCAGAAAACGATGTTTGTTTCCACACATTCTTCACTTCTCCCAGAACCTTCGTCTTCTCCCCCACTCTGTCACTCCTGCCTCCATGTCCTCTTCCAGGTACCGAAAACACTTCAATTCCTCCAATTTTTCTCCATTCAAACTCACACCTCAACTAATCTGTCTCTCAACCCTGCTTTCATTCATATTTACTTTCAATTTCCTCGTCTCAGACACTCCTCCAAACGCTCTCCTTTCACACGCTTCCAAACTCGGTTTCTCACTCGAATCCGCCATCAATGCTGACTCACTTCCCAGGTTCTCTCATCCCCTACAGACTGCATACTCGCCTCTCTATCCAAGACTTGCATTTACCTCCCTCACCACCCCATTCATAAACAAATCAAACAACCATGGTGACATCACACACCCCTGCCGCAGACCGACCTTCACTTGAAAGCACTCGTTCTCCTCTCTTCCCCACTCGTACGCATGCCTTACACCCTTGATAAAAAACTTTTCTCTGCTTCTAGCAGCTTACCTCTCACACCATATATTTTTAAGACCTTCCGAAAGGCATCTGTAACAACCCTCTTATGTGCTTTCTTCAGATCCATAGACGCCACATACATATCCCATCTGTTTCTGTAAGTATTTCTCACACACATTTTTTAAGACAAACACCTGACCCACACATCATCTGAAACAAACACTGCTCCTCCCCAGTCTGATGCTCTGTACATGCCTTCACCCTCTCTATCACTGCCCTCCCATACGAATTACTCGGTAACAGTCAGAAAACGTATACCTCTGTAGTTTGAACTCTCACCTTTATCCCATTTGCCTTTATACAGTGACACTATACATGCATTCCGCCAATCCTCGGGCACCTCACCATGATCCATATATATACCTTGAATATCCTAACTCACCGATTAACAACACAGTTACTCCCTTTCTCAAGAAATTCAATTGCAGTTTCATCCATTCCAACCGCCTTGCTGCATTTCATCATCCGCAAGGCTTTCACCACCTCTTCTTTCCTCACCAAACCACTCTCCTTGCCTTCCTTACTTCCCTTATCACCCAGACCATCAAACCCATTCAGTAATCCTTCGAAACACTTACTCCATCTCCTCACTCCTTAGCTACCCCATACTACTTCCCCATTTGCCCTCTGCACCGATGTCTCCATTGTTCTTTTGTCTTTCGCCTATTATTTACATCCTTCCAAAGCATCTTATTCTTCCTGAAGATTACTTATACTTTCTCACCCCAACTCTCATTTCTCCTTTTTTCAACCCCTGCACCTTTTGCCGATTTCTATTAACATCTCGCAATCATTTGCACTCCTTCCCTGTAAGCACCAGCTAAGTACATCTCTTTTCTCTTCCACTTGCAACTTAACTTCTTCATCTCACCCTCACTACCCTTTTTAGTCTGCCCACCTCCCACATTTCGCATGCCACATACATATCTCGCACATGCCAGCACTGGTTCTCTAAATATCTCCCATTCTTCATCCATTCCCCTTCCATCATTTTTACTATTTAACACTCAGTCTCTCTTGGTATTTCTTCACGTAAGTCGCTTACTCTCTTCACTCTCTTCTCACCGATATTGTTTTCTCTTTTCTGGAAACCTCTACAAATCTTCATCCTTGCCACCACAGAGAAGTGATCAGACATCCCACCAGCTGCCCCTCTCAGCACATTTACATCCAAAAGTCTCTCTTTTACTCGCCAATCAATTAATACGTAATCTAATAATGCCCGTTGACAATTTATCCTACTCGCATATGTGTACTTGTGTATATCTCTCTTTAAACCAAGTATTCGCAACCACCAGTCATTTTTCATTACACAATTCCACAAGCTCTTCACCATTTTCGCTATGTTTACTAAATACCCCATGCGCCCCAATTATACCCTCAGTTGCCACATTACTCACCATTCAAATTCGTCCATCACAAAGCCTCGGTCTGTTGCATAAAACTGCAGACACACTCACTCGGCTGCTCCCAAAACACTTCCCTCTCACGATCTTTCAGTCATGACCAGGTGCATAAGCTCTAACAATCACCCGTCTTTCGCCATCTTTCAGTTTGACTCACATTAAGCTAAAACTCACTTCCGTACACTTGACATTTTCCATGCCAGCCCCCTACAAGCCTATCCCGCAGCAGTGGATAGATCCATAATAGCCACAAGATACCTGTCCTCAGGGAATGTTATTTTGTTTACTTTTGTATGAAGTAAAAGGAAGGTTTAGCGTACTGTGTTATGGTCACGGCGGTACGAGGCTTGGGTACGTTCGAGCCTGAGGTCTGGGCTGGACACACACACACACGGATGAGATCAGAGGAAGTCAGGGAGGGTCGTACCGTCCTACCAGCAGACCCCCTACTACGTCAGGGTCGTGCCGGCATCTCGTAGACGGTTAGGGTAAACAGTTGTTGATATGATTACTTTTTCTATTTTGCTGTTAATACGATTACTTATCATATTTTGTATTTCTTTTTTCTTCAAGAAAATTGCACTCCAGCTCTTGAGCGATGATCACTTACACGTTATCGATGGCGACCATGAGGGGAAATTAGGCTTCATGTGGATGTAGGGAAAGGTTTTTGTACTGATGATAGTGACGTCATGGGAAGGGTAGAAAATAAAAAACACCGACCCCCCCCCCATCACTTCAGGAGTGGCTAGGAAAGAGGCGCTGATATCCAACATGACCTAACCATTTCATGGATGGTATAGAGAGTTGTTGATGAAGATATGATGATGATGATAAGAAAGTGGGATAAGAAATGTAATACGTAATGTTTTGTTTCAGAGGATGTTAGGCCACGAAGACCACGGCTGAAGGTTCTGGGTCCTCCGCCGCGCCACACATGGTCTCTGAGACCCCAGGTGGAGGGCTGAAGACACACACACACACACACACGAAAACGCACCCACACACACACACACACACCCACACACACGCCTCCTCACTCAACCGTTTCATACCACTGGCTCTACGCCCACTCCACGCACCCACCGAGAGTGAAATACATATATCGATTTGCCGTTTACCTCATCGCTGTATGGGGAGGCTGTAGAGCAGATCATAAGGGCTTGTTAGTCATCCAGCTCTGGTGTATAATGATCACAGTACCTCTCTCTCTCTCTCTCTCTCTCTCTCTCTCTCTCTCTCTCTCTCTCTCTCCTATATATATGGTCTCGGTGCATTACACATGACAGCTTGTGTACGGATGTGTGGACGTGGTCTTTCCCAGCGCTACCTTGCAGACGCATGGGACGGCGATCGAGAGTGGGAGAAGGGAAGAGATTGTATATGTTATCTATTTCTTTACCTTCATGCATTTGTACTGTTTCCTGTGGAGTGGGGTGCCGTCGGGAATGGATGAATGCGACAAAGTATGAATATATATATATATATATATATATATATATATATATATATATATATATATATATATATATGTTATTTATAGTCGCTGTTTTCCGCGTCAGCGAGGTAGCGCCAGGAAACAGACGAAGAATGGCCCATCCACTCATATACACATGTATATATATGACCGCCCATACACGCACATACATATACATACTCATACACAAACATGTACACATGTACATATTCATACTTGCTTGCCTTCATCCGTTCCTGTCGCTACCCTGCCACACAGGAAAATAGTATCGCTACCCCCCGCTTCAGCGAGGTAGCGCTTGGAAAACAGACAAAAAGGGCTACATTCGTTCACACTCAGTCTCTAGCTATCATGTGTAATGCACCGAAACCACAGCTCCCTATCTACACCAAGGCCCCACAGACCTTGCCATGGCTTACGTGTATGTGATTGTTTCGTGGCGCTACCTCGCTAACGCGATAAGCAGGAGGGTGAAAGGCGTGCAAATAATAGAGTGAATTGGAGCGATGTGGTATACCGGGGTCGACGTGCTGTCAATTGATTGAACCAGGGCATGTGAAGCGTCCGGGGCAAACCATAGAAAGTTTTGTGGGGCCTGGATGTGGAAAGGGAGCTGTGGTTTCGGTGCATTATACATGACAGCTAGAGACTGAGTATGAACGAATGTGGCCTTTGTTGTCTTTTCCTAGCGCTACCTCGCGCGCGTGCGGGAGGAGGGGGTTGTCATTTCATGTGTGGCGGGTTGGCGACGGGAATGAATAAAGGCAGCAAGTATGAATTATGTACATGTGTATATATGTATATGTCTGTGTATGTACGTATATGTATACTTTGAAATGTATAGGTATGTATATGTGCGTGTATGTATATACATATGTATGTGGGTGGGTTGGGCCATTCTTACGTCTGTTTCATTGCGCTACCTCGCTGACGCGGGAGACAGCGACAAAGTATAGTAAACAAGTAATGGCGTCCTAGCTTCGTCTCTTCGATGTGTATCAACTGACTGTTGTATCTCTCTCTTGTGTCTCCCGTGATGATGTGATTATTACACGAAAGTGCACTTGGGAACTTATCGTGTTTCATTTTCCCCGTGGACTCATAGGAACATATATATATATATATATATATATATATATATATATATATATATATATATATATATATATATATATCGTCGATAGCAATTGAGTTGTTCTTACGGAACGTCCATGGGACAGTAATAGATACGTGGCGTCTTGATCAAGTGACCAGTGATGACCTAGTGTGTATACCCTTATTAGCAGACGTGAATGACACGAGAGACGTCATGTATGGGATTGTGGTTCTGTGGAGAGGCCGCTCACTGTCCCACAGTGAGCGGGTTTTGCTAAGGAAATATTTTCACAAAAGATTTGGTCTGTTAAGGAACTTGTCTCAAATGAAAGCCATGTTAAGGAACTTGTCACACAGAGAGTTTTCTCAAAGGACAACCCTCTACAGAGTTATCATGACAGAAGGTGACCTCTGGCAACCCCTTGACCACCAGGGACGACCCACCCCAGACCATCATACCTGGGGGTCGTGCAGGTCGTACTCGTTAGCTCGTGCTCATGGGGTGACAGATTTAAATGAACAAAATGACACTCGTTAAACTTCGCTACAGTCTGATGATGGTTAACGAAGAGACAGACTTAACGTTTTATTTTGACTGGAACAAAATGTTCATTTGTTTAGTCATTTTTTCAGGAAAAGAATTTGTTACTGATGCTGTTATTTCCTGTAAAAAACGTATTGTTAATAATTTTCTTTCGTTTAGTAACTCTCTATGATGGTCTTTTGTTTCCTAAGTCTTTTATATTGATTTATTGCCTAAGGGAATTGTGTCCTGTAGTGCTTGAGCTATTGTTATTGTATTCTATTGTTTTTTTCTTTATTTATGTAACTAGACATTGTGTTGTGGTGACCAATAAAAAGATTTATGATTTATTTTGTTTGATCAGCTCCAACACTGTACATGTAGGCGGTCATATGATGGTACTGGACAGAGGACTGTGACGATGGTATGGTACCATGATGGTCATATGATACTGTACAGGGGCCTGTCACGATGGTATGATACCATGATGGTCATATGGTACTGCACAGGGGACTGTGACGATGGTATGGTACCATGATGGTCATATGGTACTGTACAGGGGACTGTGACGATGGTATGGTACCATGATGGTCATATGGTACTGTACAGGGGACTGTGACGATGGTATGGTACCATGATGGTCATATGATACTGTACAGGGGCCTGTCACTATGGTATGATACCATGATGGTCATATGGTACTGCACAGGGGACTGTGACGATGGTATGGTACCATGATGGTCATATGGTACTGTACAGGGGACTGTGACGATGGTATGGTACCATGATGGTTATATTGTACTGCACAGGGGACTGTGACGATGGTATGGTACCATGATGGTTATATGATGGTACTGTACAGGGGACAGTGACGATGGTATGATACCATGATGGTCATATGGTACTGTACAGGGTACTGTAACGATGGTATGGTACCATGATGGTCATATGGTGCTACACAGGGGACTGTGACGATGGTATGGTACCATGATGGTCATATGGTACTGCATAGGGGACTGTGACGGTGGCTTGGTACCATGATGGTCATATGGTACTACACAGGGGACTGTGATGATGGTATGGTACCATGATGGTCATATGGTGCTACACAGGGTACTATGACGGTGATATGGTACCATGATGGTCATATGGTGCTACACAGGGGACTGTGACGGTGATATGGTACCATGATAGTCATATGGTGCTACACAGGGGACTGTGACGATGGTATGGTACCATGATGGTCATATGGTGCTACACAGGGGACTGTGATGATGGTATGGTACCATGATGGTCATATGGTGCTACACAGGATACTGTGACGATGGTATGGTACCATGATGGTCATATGGTGCTACACAGGATACTGTGACGATGGTATGGTACCATGATGGTCATATGGTGCTACACAGGATACTGTGACGATGGTATGGTACCATGATGGTCATATGGTGCTACACAGGATACTGTGACGATGGTATGGTACCATGATGGTCATATGGTGCTACACAGGGGACTGTGACGGTGATATGGTACCATGATGGTCATATGGTGCTACACAGGGTACTATGACGGTGATATGGTACCATGATGGTCATATGGTGCTACACAGGGGACTGTGACGATGGTATGGTACCATGATGGTCATATGGTGCTACACAGGGTACTGTGACGGTGATATGGTACCATGATGGTCATATGGTGCTACGCAGGGTACTATGACGGTGATATGGTACCATGATGGTCATATGGTGCTACACAGGGGACTGTGACGATGGTATGGTACCATGATGGTCATATGGTGCTTCACAGGGGACTGTGACGGTGGCATGGTACCATGATGGTCCTATGGTACTGCACAGGGAACTGTGACGATGGTATGGTACCATGATGGTCATATGGTGCTACACAGGGTACTATGACGGTGATATGGTACCATGATGGTCATATGGTGCTACACAGGGGACTGTGACGATGGTATGGTACCATGATGGTCATATGGTGCTACACAGGATACTGTGACGGTGATATGGTACCATGATGGTCATATGGTGCTACACAGGATACTGTGACGGTGATATGGTACCATGATGGTCATATGATGGTACTGTACTGGGGACCACGACATTGCTATGGCACTCTGATGATCATGATGGTACTTTATAGGGACACCACGACTTTGCTATGGTACTATGGCGGCATGATCGTACTGCACTTGCAACCATGTTGTTGCTATGGTAATTTAGCAGCCATTTTGGTCGCCTGACTTGTGACCATGATGTTTTTATGATACCATGGTAGTCATTATGGTACTCCACTAGTATCCATGATGTTGGTATGGTATCATGGTAGTCATTATGGTACTCCACTAGTATCCATGATGTTGGTATGGTATCATGGTAGTCATTATGGTACTCCACTAGTATCCATAATGTTTCTATGGTATCATGGTAGTCATTATGGTACTCCACTAGTATCCATAATGTTGCTATGGTACCATGGTAGTCATTATGGTACTCCACTAGTATCCATGATGTTGCTATGGTATCATGGTAGTCATTATGGTACTCCACTAGTATCCATGATGTTGGTATGGTATCATGGTAGTCATTATGGTACTCCACTAGTATCCATGATGTTGCTATGGTACCATGGTAGTCATTATGGTACTCCACTAGTATCCATAATGTTGCTATGGTACCATGGTAGTCATTATGGTACTCCACTAGTATCCATAATGTTGCTATGGTACCATGGTAGTCATTTTGGTACTCCACTAGTATCCATAATGTTGCTATGGTATCATGGCTAATGTAACTCCAGTTTAAAAACAGAAAATTTACCTCAAACTATCGACTAATGAAACATATTTTTGGTTAGAAGAAATTTCGATAAATTGCTAGAAACAAGAACTAGACAAAATCTTAAAATTTATAGTAGCAAATAAATTGATAAACGATTAAATGTCATTCTCGAACTAATAAACTGTTTAACGAATCTGTTGGAATGGTTTCGTCATGGTAAATGGGACGCCCGCATACTTTCACAAGTTATATACTGAGAATTTAGACATGCTAACACGTCATGCACTTGAATAGAATGCTCACGACGCAGGAAATCGAACCTGCGCGTGTATAGCCAAGTGGCTGAGGCAGGAAACAACGAGTGTATTGAATTGGTGGTGGGGGAGGGGGGGGTGGGGGTGACTGGTTTCACGTGACAAGCAGGCTACCACAAGGCTCTGTCCTGGTACCCATGTATTTCATCACCCATACCGTCCACTTAGAAGCGGGACTTGCCTGCTGAATTTCAAGATCTGTTGATGAGACAAATTCATGAAATATAGACCAGTGAAAGGAAGAATGTTTGAAATTTCAAAGTGATTTTGAAAAACGACATAATGGTTAGAGAGATGAAAAGGGGATCTGGGTATAGATTGATGCCTAGTTATGATCTAAGAGTTACAAGTTAACCATGGATGGAATATGTTCTGTAAACCAATTTTAGAATTAGAAGAAAGTTCTCTGGAGTGATTATCTGTTATGACCTCAGATACTGAAACTGAAAACAAAGCTGTTTACAGTAAAGTCAACAGGATGCCAGGTTTCAGAGTTAGAAATATTAAGTATAAACGAAGGACTGAGTACTGAGTACTCGCTCCATTACGTTCTAAAAGAACACAGACAACAAAGAAATCTAATTTGAAAATGCTAAACGATTTTGAGAACTTAGCGTAGGAAGATAACTTCACATTAGAGACTGAATGAGTAGGAACAGTGGAATGGAATGATAACGGAGACGCGATAGCAGCGTGGGTGAAAGTTTTAGTTTTAGAAACACCGGGATGATGTGATCAGTGTCAGCACACGTGCAGACCATCACTCCATGCAGGACAAAGCGACACAAATACTCCAGTAATGTCTGTAATCAGTAAATAGTTATGTTCCACGAACGTAGAACTTTTAAAGTTATTCCTTCAAAGATTAACTTCATTTTCTGTGTCGGTGTTTAACTCCGGGGAACACTAGCAAGTTAGACTAGCAACTCCTCTCGTTCACACTTTCCCGTAAAATATCCTTGGCAGTACATTCTATTTATACTAACTACGTGGTGTGTCTTCTGTGCTTCTGTTTCCCGTTGGCTGGTGAGCTGGAGAGAATGGTGGTGGGGGGGGGGGGAGTTGTGCTTTACCATGCTGTCTCTACCACAGATAAGATTATGACTGCTGATACCAGGTGGTGAACCAGTACCTGCTCTCCGTAGCCTCTTGTTGTCTGGTCTTCCCATGTACGTCCATGGTGGTACCTACTAGTGACCAGGACGTTGCTATGGTACCATGGTGGTACCTACTAGTGGCCAGGACGTTGCTATGGTACCATGGTGGTACCTACTAGTGGCCAGGACGTTGCTATGGTACCATGGTGGTACCTACTAGTGACCAGGACGTTGCTATGGTACCATGGTGGTACCTACTAGTGACCAGGACGTTGCTATGGTACCATGGTGGTACCTACTAGTGACCAGGACGTTGCTACTGTACCATGGTGGTTCATACTAGTGACCAGGACGTTGCTATGGTACTATGACGTACATGTTGGTACTCCTCTGGTGTTAGCGACGTAGGCCATAATGGTGCCCCACTGGTGACCATGATGGTACTCCAGTACCATGGGAGATTTAATGGTGCTCCATTAATGGTCTCACAAGGTCATGACTCTAGAGGGAAATGAAATGATCCAGACATAATGCCACGTTCATGGAAAAAAAAAAAAAAGGCATTTTGTGAGGAAAGCCCTGAGCCTTCAGTTCTCCTGGCACTTGTTCAAATTGGCAAATTTATTTTGAAATAAGATTACTTGAGAATAAATAAATGTTGATCTCACTTGTTCCCTGTCGTAGTCAAAGTTAGGAAAAGTTAAAAAAGCACAAGTAAGCTTAGAGAACAGGTAAAGTAAGCCATGTTAGGTGAGGCAAAAGTATGCTCAGTGAGAAATCTACAAAGTAGGTCTAGTTGAGAACTGTAGAGTAAGGCTAGGTAGAAAATAGCCAAAGTGAGCCTTTACAGAAATATGATAATAGCTTAAAAGTAGTAGATTTAAGTATCTAACTTGCTGGTACTATCGAAGATTCTTGAAAGATGATACACATGTACAGTTGCAGCTGTATTTGACTTTGTATCACAGGGGAATGTTAGTGTTGCAACGTTGACCTTATAATTCTTAATATTCCCTCATGCTAAATTGCAAATATCCTACAAAGCCGGAAAAGATAACCCACCGGAATATTCATTTGAGTCTCCCATGCAAATACCGTTGTAGTCTTGTTAGGGGTAACTCATACAATTGTATTACAATTATTATTTGAACAACAAACTGGACTGTTTGGACTTTAAACAACAAACTGCACTGTGTAATCTCAACACCTTGTTTGTCAGAATTATTAAGTTTTACCATAATACCAAATCCCATCTTGTAATCATGACAAATGGTATGTCGGCAGTCACGTCACTAGGTATAAGGAATACCTCAGGGTACCATTATAAGCCACCTTTAATTTCTCATTTATATCGTCGATCATCCTTCAGTATGTCAACCTTACAGAGCTACACTCTACTGCTGTATGACATACATCTAACCTATGTCTCTGTCATGGGCTCGGGAAGGTTCATGATTAAATTAACCTGGAATAAGGTTAATTCTAGTTGCATGACTGGCTTGACGGGTAAATAAGTTTATCCCTGGGGATAGGGGAGAAAGAATACTTCCCACGTATTCCCTGCGTGTCGTAGAAGGCGACTAAAAGGGTAGGGAGCGGGGGGCTGGAAATCCTCCCCTCTCGTTTTTTTTAATTTTCCAAAAGAAGGAACAGAGAATTGGGCCAGGTGAGGGTATTCCCTCAAAGGCCCAGTCCTCTGTTCTTAACGCTACCTCGCTAATGCGGGAAATGGCGAATAGTTTGAAAGAAAAGATATATATATATATATATATATATATATATATATATATATATATATATATATATATATATAGGGTTGAGTAGGTCAAGTCAATTGGGAGGTGAGTTTGAATGGAGAAAAACTGGAGGAAGTGAAGTGTTTTAGATATCTGGGAGTGGATCTGTCAGCGGATGGAACCATGGAAGCGGAAGTGGATCATAGGGTGGGGGAGGGGGCGAAAATTTTGGGAGCCTTGAAAAATGTGTGGAAGTCGAGAACATTATCTCGGAAAGCAAAAATGGGTATGTTTGAAGGAATAGTGGTTCCAACAATGTTGTATGGTTGCGAGGCGTGGGCTATGGATAGAGTTGTGCGCAGGAGGATGGATGTGCTGGAAATGAGATGTTTGAGGACAATGTGTGGTGTGAGGTGGTTTGATCGAGTAAGTAACGTAAGGGTAAGAGAGATGTGTGGAAATAAAAAGAGCGTGGTTGAGAGAGCAGAAGAGGGTGTTTTGAAATGGTTTGGGCACATGGAGAGAATGAGTGAGGAAAGATTGACCAAGAGGATATATGTGTCAGAGGTGGACGGAACGAGGAGAAGAGGGAGACCAAATTGGAGGTGGAAAGATGGAGTGAAAAAGATTTTGTGTGATCGGGGCCTGAACATGCAGGAGGGTGAAAGGAGGGCAAGGAATAGAGTGAATTGGAGCGATGTGGTATACAGGGTTTGACGTGCTGTCAGTGGATTGAATCAAGGCATGTGAAGCGTCTGGGGTAAACCATGGAAAGCTGTGTAGGTATGTATATTTGCGTGTGTGGACGTGTGTATGTACATGTGTATGGGGGGGGGGGGGGGGTTGGGCCATTTCTTTCGTCTGTTTCCTTGCGCTACCTCGCAAACGCGGGAGACAGCGACAAAGTATAAAAAAAAAAAAAATATATATATATATATATATATATATATTATCCCTAGGGATAGGGGAATTAAGAATACTTCCCACGTATTCCCTGCGTGTCGTAGAAGGCGACTAAAAGGGGAGGGAGCGGGGGGGCGCTGTTTTTCGTGTTTTTGGAACACGATGCATGATCAAATGCTTGTCGAATGTGACATGGATGTGCTGGAAATGAGATGTTTGAGGACAATGTGTGGTGTGAGGTGGTTTGATCGAGTAAGTAACGTAGGGTAAGAGAGATGTGTGGAAATAAAAAGAGGTGGTTGAGAGAGCAGAAGAGGGTGTTTGAAATGGTTGGGCACATGGAGAGAATGAGTGAGGAAAGATTGACCAAGAGGATATATGTGTGAGGTGGAGGGAACGAGAGAAGAGGGAGACAAATTGGAGGTGGAAAGATGGAGTGAAAAAGATTTTGTGTGATCGGGCCTGAACATGCAGGAGGGTGAAAGGAGGCAAGGAATAGAGTGAATTGGAGCGATGTGGTATACAGGGTTTGACGTGCTGTCAGTGGATTGAATCAAGGCATGTGAAGCGTCTGGGGTAAACCATGGAAAGCTGTGTAGGTATGTATATTTGCGTGTGGACGTGTGTATGTACATGTGTAAATATATATATATATATTATCCCTAGGGATAGGGGATTAAGAATACTTCCCACGTATTCCCTGCGTGTCGTAGAAGGCGACTAAAAGGGGAGGGAGCGGGGGGGCGCTGTTTTTTTTTTTTTTTTTAATTTTCCAAAAGAAGGAACAGAGAAGGGGGCCAGGTGAGGATATTTCCTCAGAGGCCCAGTCCTCTGTTCTTAACGCTACCTTGCTAATGCGGGAAATGGCGAATAGTTTAAAAGAAAGAAAAAAGATATATATATTAAGCAGGCAGACAGAATATTTTCTTTAATACAGTGTTTTTAAAGACCAATGCATTTTTAACATTCGGTAGTTTTCTGTTTTTCTCGTGTTTTTGGACACACGAACATTGACCATCTTCAGTCAAATTGACTGTAACGAATGCTGCACAATATAGAGAACACAACAGGAACGAACCACTTATTGAAATGTTCCAGATGAGAGCGGCGACATAGATAATATATTGATCGGTGGACCGTGTTCCCACGGAGTTCATGCGTGGTAGTGTGGTTGGTAGGGTTCAAACTCACTGGTTCAACACTAGGGGTTTTTCCTGAGGTCTCTGCACCTCGGAAAGTCCAGTAAAGTTGATCATTTGGGATGCGATAGAGAATATTTGTAGAGTCCCATCTTGTATTATACTTTTATGATATATAATGGGATTATATTCTCTTATGTACATATATTTTTTTTTATATTTTTTGGAAACTAAGACGGCACAGGCGACTGAGCCCCTAATCAAGGCAATCTTATTACCGCTGTCCGTATATAAGTACCCTACCTTGAGCCAGGGAGCCATTTTATCGACCAACCCCAAGGGTGGATGAAGAGCGGGGTTGACTGTACAAATTACCACAACCAGGATTCGAATGAGTGCGGTCGATCCTCGGGGGCCCGTGAAGACGACACGGTCAGGAACGCTAACACCCACACCACATTTCCACAACCGTAACAGAAGCCATTTGTATAAGAAGATGTAATCCATGTATAAATCATCTAAGTATAGGAGGAGCTTGGAATCCACAGTTGTTCTCTACCGCATACCAAATGACCCGACCTCCTCCAACGGGCTTTCGCTGGTGCGGAGACCATAGGCAAACCCTGTAACCGTTGACCCAAGGAGTTTGACCCCCTACCCACCACACTATCACGCATGAACTCCGAGGGAACACGGTCCACTGTTCAACTCATTGCATACGTCACTCCTCTCATATGTAACACTTTAAGATGTGATTTATCCCAGTCGCTCTTACGTTGATGATTCGATTCACCATACTTCATATGAGTTTTGCTCCCCACCTCACCCTCACAGTCGTTCTCTTTCTGGTAATGAACAGATCTCTTAATTTGGACCTGAGTATTATCTCGGAATGGGGAAGCAGACATCTGGTTAAATTTGGTAGCGCTAAAACTCTCTCTCTCTCTCTCTCTCTCTCTCTCTCTCTCTCTCTCTCTCTCTCTCTCTCTCTCTCTCTCTTTATAGTTATGATTGTCACTCTTTTAACTCAGCTTAATTTCAAAACAGTACAGTTCCTCCCTGCAATAACGTAAACATGTAAGATATTACCATATTTTCCACTCTGTCTTTGAAACCCCACATAATCAACATTACAAAAGCTGAGGTGGTATATAGGTGCCTTAATTATTCCTCCTCTGAGCAGCTGTTTCATATCCACTTGCCCTGATATAGAGAACTGCTCAGACACCTGGCATTGATCTTGCTAGAGTGGAATCGGTATCCTTTCGTTCCACAATAATTCTTCAGCCATCCCTCTCTGTCCGTCATGTTGCTGCCATCTCCCTATTCTACAGGTATAATTTGATCAATGCTCTTGTAAGTCACCAAAGGCTGAGATTAGTGACTGGCGTCTGGTAGTTGCTTCTAGTTTTTGTGTAAATACGAGGCACACGAGGATATATCATTAAGATGTCTCCTTCCCTCAAGCAACGAAGCTGTGGAACTCCCCTCTTTATTTACCAATACCTCTTCTATCTATAAGATTCCAATCTACAAACACCGTGAGCAGTTCTCACTGCTTTTCTTATCCTATTATCCTCTCATCCGAGATGGGTAGGAATGGGAACATGTTTTGTCTGCCCTGGCGGCCATCGTTATGACAGTCAAGTGTAGGAAACATCGTCGCTTGCTGTTTAAGTCTCACTAACCTGCTAAGTCGAGCCATCTACACCTCATTCTGGTTTCCATCTTTGAAATCTGATCTTAAACTCTAAAGTAAGTTAGTACGAATTAGGTGCTGTAGAAGCAATGTTATACCAACAGGCACAGGGTACTTGACGAGAAACAAAATTCTTTACGCGTTTGTCAAAGTTTAAACCATAGTCAACATTCAGTGTTAACAATACATGAACATTTAATGTCACTGCAGTAATGATGCTCTTGGAAATTTGAAAAATTTATATTTGTATTAACAAATGTATTTTTTTTCATTTAGCACCTTACTGTTAGCAGCAAGATTTATTGGTTACTGCATCATTATCTGTTTTCTAAATCGTGTTGAAGGGTAAACTGTGGTTTTATAATAATGTAATTTGACGTGGTATGGGAATGATTTATTTTATTCGTCTGCGTATTTCTATATTTGATGACCTATGTTTATTTTCATGTATTATGTAGGAATACATTGTTGTTGTAATTGAAAGGTTTAGTTAATTTATGGTACTATAATGTACACAGAGAAAATCCATTGAGTTCGTAGTTATTCTCTGTTTACATATAATATACAGAACACTTGAGAAGTCTTCAGGTAAATCTGTCCTAAATGCTGGTATGGTGTGGCAAGGTATTTGTAGAAATGTATTACAGCGTGTAGATTGTACTTAGTATACGTAGAATTACTTTTAAATATTTCATGTATACAACATTTGAAGTTTAACGAAGTGATACATAGCAGTTACGCTCCAGTCGATCTCCGTTTTCTTCTGTTGTACAAAGGGGGGTCCTCAGAGAAAATAGTATATAACGAGAATGTATTTCTAAAGCTTTCTCGTGCTGCCTTATGTTCTTGTGATGTGTGATATATTGAAATGTTTCTCTGAATCAAAATGAACACATTTCATTATTTTCCTCATATGCTTCTTGTCGATGAAATATGCAAGCAGCATCTTGGAGTAAAACAGAAGAGAAAACTACCGCTCTTCACAGTATATGGCTTTAACTACATACCTCACCCATTTGCACTATATATTTACACACACCCACACACACACACACACACACACACACACGTGCTCACTGGTGGGTTTATGTCCCTCGATGATACTGATGACTTGTTCCCTTTTGCATGCGTGACGTGCTACTTGGTGTGTGTATGTTCTCTGGTATCTGACAGTATTATTGTTCCCATGATACGTTCCCTTACTTCAGTAATTATATTCCCCAGGTGTATGTTTCCAGCATATAGTATTAACCATCTTTTTTACATGTGTTCCAGTTTTATGATATTAAGCTGTCCTTGTGCGTGTGTGTGTGTGTGTGTGTGTGTGTGTGTGTGTGTGTGTGTGTGTGTGTGTGTGTGTGTGTGCCCAGCGTAGCGTATAAACGTGCCTCATATTTTGTGTTCCTATAGTACAACATAGTTCCCCTTATGTGTGTTCCCAACCTACTGTAGTACGTCCTGCTAGTGTGCTCCCAGTGTACAGTACTGACATGGTCCCATAATGTGAGTGTGGGTGTCATGTACAACAGTAACGTCTGGTGTCTCATTTATCTACAGTATTAACATGCCTTTTTATTTTATCTTGGGTACAGGTGACGGCGCCGGGGGAGGTTGTGTTGGCCACCATAGAGGAGGACGTGGAGGAGGACTCGGGCGCTGAGAGCTCTGGCCACTGGCTCTTCTCGGCCGACAACACGGACACGGAGTCCGTTATCCACGTCCCGGCCGCCATCACCCAACACCCGCTCTGCTCCGCCACCACCCTAGAAGGTATCGCCACACTCACTGTTTACATCATCAAATTCATACACAAAATACCTCTCGTTGTTTATGTTATATTATTTTTTTTAAACGTCCAGGTTTCTTGAGTAATCCATGGGGGATACCTCCACAAAATTTAAGATTTTGTCTTATGCGTTATATAGGAAATGTTATTCCGTGAACTTTGCTTAAATTAGAAATTTGACTCCCACGTGCCGCTGTGCTATTTTTCCACATCATGGAGACCGTTAGATGTTGAGGCTTGAGTAGTGTAAACTGTTTCACTTTCTCTCCAGATATTTGGCTCACAGTCACCTTCGTGGAGGCATGTTTGATTTTCAACGAAATCTGCACAATGCCATTTAAGATTTATTTAAAAATGTATAATCACTTTATAATCTTTCACTAAATTAGATGATGAGTGCTTTACGAGGAGAAACTGTCAACAATATTTTAGACTCAAGTAACTGATGAAAGACAAGTTTATCAAATGACCAGTGAATTAAAGAAGGTGATGTGTCGTGTCTTTGTTTGCTTGTTTGCTTACGGGAGTGGTTCTCCTCCATCTCTGAACTATTACCCACACGTCGAGGTTTCTGAGCTATCCCGTGGTCCCATATATATATGGAATATATGGAATTTATTAAAAAAGGGGGTGACTGTATTGTTGACTGGTTGGTAAGGTTATTTAATGTATGTATGACTCATGGTGAGGTGCCTGAGGATTGGCGGAATGCGTGCATAGTGCCATTGTACAAAGGCAAAAGGGATAAGAGTGAGTGCTCAAATTACAGAGGTATAAGTTTGTTGAGTATTCCTGGTAAATTATATGGGAGGGTATTGATTGAGAGGGTGAAGGCATGTACAGAGCATCAGATTGGGGAAGAGCAGTGTGGTTTCAGAAGTGGTAGAGGATATATATATATATATATATATATATATATATATATATATATATATATATATATATATATATATATATATATAGAGAGAGAGAGAGAGAGAGAGAGAGAATACACTCATGAATGTAACAGTAACACAACACTTGTATTTTGTTCATGATAGAGAGATGTATAACAATGTACCACTGTTTCTTCCGTGTTGAATTATTATATTGCTGGCAGGTAGGCAAACACGACGCTTTCATACAGTAGCAGGTGAATGCTTGATTCCTGTAGTGTATATTTGTTCATTGTTTCAGAATTATTCAAAACTAATCAAAATTCCTCTAGGGTCCAGAATTGTACCAAGATCAGGATTTTCCTGAAAATTGATTTAAATAATAAAAAGAGAAATTCGAAACTCTGCTAAAACAAATATCTGAGGGTATTCCAGATTATGTATTTGTAGTGAAAGTCGTCTAGCTCCTTGCTCTCAGTCCATGGACGTCTGTGGAAACTCTCTCTGAACCTTCCCCCAGGGAAACCCTCTGTGGACCCTCCACCCCGGGAAACCCTCTGTGAACCTTCCCCCAGGGAAACCTGTGGACCCTCCACCCAGGGAAACCCTCTGTGAACCTTCCCCCAGGGAAACCTGTGACCCTCCACCCAGGGAAACACTGTGAACCCTCCCCCAGGGAAACCTGTGGACCCTACCCCAGGGAATCCCTCTGTGAACCCTCCCCAGGGAAACCTGTGAACCCTCCCCAGGGAAACCTGTGAACCACCCCAGGGAAACCCTCCCCCGCGGAAACCCTCTGTGGGCCCTCCCACCAGGGAAACCCTCTGTGGACCCCCAGGGTAACCCTATGTGGATCCCAGGGGGTTCATGAACCCCCGGTTGAGGACCACTGGCATAGAGCAATGGCGTCAGCACTGGCGACGGCTTCGACGGTGGCGCCTGCGTTAGCTTTTCCTGTGGCTGTGGCTTCGTCGTTTTTGGTGATGACTTAGGCACTTACGTTGTTGTCGACTTGACGTTGGCTTCGGCGTCGGCGTCGTAGAAGGTTAAAAGTGAGACGCAAGTGTTGGCTTGCTCCAGTAATCAAGGAGTTGATGTTGCCAATTTTTTTCTGATTTTGTCCAAGAATTTCGATTGTCTTTTTTTGATAAAAGTTTTACTAAGTTGAAGCTATTATTGCATGAGTTTTGTCACTGTAATCTCACTTTTGATAATTAAACACGTATTAATATTTTGATCAAACTAGTTGCCAATTATCACAATATTTTCCAATACACTCGAACGTTCAGAAATGGGTTATATCATCAGTAAACAAATCATATTTTGTGCATTTCTAATAGCTAATGACGTTCATACTGATATAATATAAGTTATATCAAAATAGAATTACCACGAATGTAGGATAGTCATTGTTCTTAGGTTTGTATTAATTTAAAAGTTGTTTGTGGAGCTGGCGGGTCATGTCAGCTGGTGCTCTCAGGGCTGCCAACCGACCGCCACGCACGGCTGCCAACCGTCACAGTGGTGCCATCACCAGGCACTGGATTTTCCCCGTACGCAGTGTTACCATCAGACGTTACTCTCGCACACTAACGGCTTCCCTCACTCCTTTTGCTTTGTACTGAGAAGGGATCAAAGCTCTGTGTAGATTTTCCTCCAATATGTTTATATATGCGTGGGGTTGTATGTGAACTGGGGTAAACGTGACTCGTGATACAGTTCACATTTAAGATGGATGTTCTCTTACTGATCATAACGGCCCAACTACCTTACCTCACCTCACGCTCACAGTCTTCGATGGAGGTGTATTCATGATTCTTTTCGTCATCAGGTCTCTCTCTCTCTCTCTCTCTCTCTCTCTCTCTCTCTCTCTCTCTCTCTCTCTCTCTCTCTCTCTCTCTCTCAGCAGGATCCAGCCGCCTCATCTGGTCTCAAGGAGGGATAATTTGGTAGTGTTGACATGTGTGAGGTACTTTATCGCTGATCTCGTGTTGGTGCCGGTGTCGTCTTGTAATGTTGTCAGCAGGTCTTGGTGGTGCCAGTGTCTTCCTGTACTGTTGTCAGGAGGTTGTGGTGGTGTCACTGTCCTGTAATGGTGTCAGGAGGTTGTGGTGGTGTCAGTGTTCATGTGTTGGTTTCCAGATGTTGTGGTGGGCGTCAGTGTCTTATTGTCATGTTTTCAGATCGTTGTGGTTGTCAGTCAGTCATGTGATGGTGTCAGGCGGTCGAGAACTGTAGTGATGGTGTCAGTCTTCACTCAGTGTTGTCAGAGTATTAGTGTATGGTGTCAGGGGTGTTTGCTTGTGTTTGTGAGAACTGATGTGTTTGTGGTAGCAGGAATGGTAGTGTGTTAGTAAGTTGGTGTTAGTGTGGTGGGGAGGGAGTTTGCCTCTATAGTGGTGGCAGGATGTAAGTGTGGTAGTGGTGTTGCTCGGTAGGTTTAGTAGTGACACGTCTTCAGCATGGCACTGGCAGACTAGTGTGGTGGTTTAGGGGTGATATCTGGAATTTTGGTTGTGTGGTGGAGCCTGGGATTTTGGTTGTGTGGTAGTGTCTGGTCTCTTGGCTGTGTGGTTGTCAGACTCGGTTGGCTGTGTCTGGGCGTATTGTAGTGTGGTGCACTTGGCTTGGTGGCGTTTAGGATTTTGGTTGTGTGGTGGTACCTGGATCCCTGGTTGTGTGGTGGTACCTGGAACGTCGGTTGTGTGGTGGTTGGTTATGTGCTGGTGGGAGCAACCATCACCACATCGTCACAATGAGTGGGAACAAAATACCTAAATACCTTAAATACTCTCTTTTTGAGGAAAGGCGAAGGGAAAGTATTTTAGTTTTGTGTGGTGCAGCGGTGGTGGGCAATTTTCCGGCACTTTGAGGGGGTGGTGGTGGGTGGAGGTCATTACACAGGATTGGCTAGGCCACACCTGGGGCTCTGACTTAGAAGGTATATACATTTTTGTGTTCGTCCTGTAGCCCCAGCCAGGGCCGGGGGCTCCTACTGGCTTCTGGCCTGAACTGGAGTTACCGAGGAACTCCACATTGTATGAATGTTTAATGTTATCAAGTTTGATAGGTCATGGAATGTCATGTGATTAAAGACGATGATAATCTCCCCCCCCCTCTCTCTCTCTCTCTCTCTCTCTCTCTCTCTTTCTCTCTCTCTCTCTCTCTCTCTCTCTCTCTCTCTCTCTCTGGTGAGGGTGCCCTGCGTCATGCTGAGCGAGCCTCGGGTGATGGTATCGGCCGTGGGACAACACGGTCTGGTATCCTTGTGAGGAAGCAGAATGTTAAGAACGGGATGAAGCACCTGAGAGGTTGCCAGGTCCTCGTGTGTGGACATGTCCCTCACTACAGATGGACGGGTTTCATTGGCACAGTTCAGCTGGCGTTGACGTGTTGTAACGTACGTGTCCTCACCGAGCGTACCCTCCGTGCGTTCATACGGGGGAGGCAAGAGACGTGGGCAAGATCAGAGTAGTGTTTCCTGCGGTCGGGTTCAGAGTAGTGTTTCCTGCGGTCAGGTTCAGAGTAGTGTTTCCTGCGGTCAGGATCAGAGTAGTGTTTCCTGGAGTCAGGTTCAGAGTAGTGTTTCCTGCGGTCAGGTTCAGAGTAGTGTTTCCTGGAGTCAGGATCAGAGTAGTGTTTCCTGCGGTCAGGTTCAGAGTAGTGTTTCCTGCGGTCAGGTTCAGAGTAGTGTTTCCTGCGGTCAGGTTCAGAGTAGTGTTTCCTGCGGTCAGGTTCAGAGTAGTGTTTCCTGCGGTCAGGTTCAGAGTAGTGTTTCCTGCGGTCAGGATCAGAGTAGTGTTTCCTGCGGTCAGGTTCAGAGTAGTGTTTCCTGCGGTCAGGTTCAGGTTAATGTTTCCAGCACTCGGGTTCAGAGTAGTGTTTCCAGCGGTTGGGTTTAGAGTGCACACGTTTTCCTGTGTGGCTGCTATTATGTGTGTATGTGTGTGTGTCTGGGTGTGTGTTGACTTTTAAGTGGCTTGAGTAATTACCTGTTTGGTGCTGCACGGTGAGGGCGTTCATCACTGGTAGGACTCCATCACTTGAGCTTTCTCTATTATATAACTTTTGAAACTGATATCTATTGTCCACGTTCACAGGATCAGTTTATGCTAATCATCCGTTCCCCTGACACTATAGATGTGTTTCGTTGCATCTTTTCCCACAAGTTCCACGATGCTTTAATATGTTATGGCCTCTGGTTGTTTTGTGTTCGCGTCTTTTGAAGAACTGTTCGCTGTTCATTACACGACATTAGTTTACAAATTTAAAGATGTTTGTAAACAAGTCACTCCTTAATCTTGGCTCTCCCATAGTGGAGAAAACTTTGCCCCCTAACCAAACCTAACCTAACCTAACCTAACCTAACCTCTCCCTGTGGCTCAGCTTTCTTGATTCTGGTGCCAACTATGTTGTCCTCCTCTGGACCTTCTCTTTTACCTGTTTGTGCTTAAGTGCGGTGACCAAACCTGAGAAGCATATTCTAGTTCTGGCCTAATGTTGGATGTGAACAGTTAGCTAAATATTTCCTTATCCATGTGCGTCAATGTAGTTTTGGTAATGGCCGGCAGACAGTTTGTCATCCTTACAGTTCTAAGTTGGAGTTCTAGCGACATGCACAGATTCCTGAAGCTTCTGTTTTGTTATATAATGTTCGTATTGAGCCGAGCCGTCCTTTCACGCTTCCCATCCTCGTAACGTTGTATTTACTTTTTTCAATTTCATCAACCACATATCAGTGCAATCTGGTGCCCTTGTAAGTTGATGTGTTCCGTCTCACTCTCTACTTCCTTCATGACCTTGGCCTCACACGCAGACTTATCCAGGTAAGAGTCCAGTCCTTCTGGCAAGTCATTGATACAGATCAGGAAGAGTGATGGTCCCAGGACAGACCCCTGCGGCACGCCGCTGGTGTCCTCAACTCATCTTAAGATGGCTCCTTTGACATTCGTCCTCTGTTCCCATCTACTAAAGTGATATTCTATCCTCAAAAGGAGTATCTGCTTCCTATTGCCTAAAGACCCAGCTCCTTTACCCGCCTCCTGTGTGGTACAGTGTCAGACGTTCTGTGGCCATCCAGATCCAGCCAACATCCAACCTTCTCTTTTGTCCAAAGCTGTGCTACCTCCGTCGTGTTGGTCACAGAGACGAGTTACGCTTGATCCACCTCTCTGTATCGAAGTGCTCTCATTTGTTAAGGTAGCTCCTCCATTGTCATTAGTCATCCATTATCTTTCTGATTATCTTTTCCAGTATTGTACAAACCACAACTCGTCAGACATTGTTCAGTAGTTCAGCGCAGCTTCCCGTTTTCCATTCTTAAGGACAGGTCGGACATTTTCCCGCTACCACATACAGACACACCAGCCTAAGCTGTCGGTTACACTACCGCGCCCAAGATTCGAACCCGGGCGAGTGTGAGCTTGAACCATAGCCAGCGACGCTAACTACACCATGTGTGTGTGTGTGTGTGGCCCGAGCATGAATCATAGTTCGGGAGGCTAACCACATACCATGTGCGTGTGAATGCGCTTGTATGAAGTATGTTCATGCATACGTGTGTGTGTGTGTGTGTGTGTGTGTGTCCACACTTACTTCAGGACATGCCGAGAGGGAGCCCTTGTAGCCGACCCAGGCAGACAGCCCCCGCCACGGGTCAGTAATCCATGTGTCGCTGTTTTCACATTTCCATATTCATGAAACAAATACCTTGACCCGTCAACACACCTGCCTACCTGCCTCCAACACACTGACACACACTTTACCTGCAAATGATACTTATATATATATATATATATATATATATATATATATATATATATATATATATATATATATATATAATCCTTCACCGGCAGCGTTATATGTACTAGGATGTATGGGTAGCAAGAGCGTTAAGGAAGAGTGGCCCTCAAGGTACGAGGCTGGGATGAGGGTATTGTGTCGTCGGACATCGTGACGTCCCGGGGTGGAGGCATCAGTGGTGGAGGTCGCTGGGCGAACACTGTCATGTGTGTGGTTGAGTACGTGATGGTAATGATGTGTTGGTACCGTGCGTGCGGGGGTGTTACCCTGGTCTGGCCACATCACTCGGACATTCCTTGCTGTCGTACAACCATGTAAGTTTCCGCAGGTTGTCATCATGTTGTTCCACAACGCCTGTATGTAAGATTACTTCCTCACATCTTTCTAAGTCTCTTTCTTGATTTCCTGTTATGGTTTGTGGATGTTTTATCATTTCATCTTTCAGAGAAGTGATTTATGTTGACATCATGACTGGTTCAAAAACTTAAAAGGCTGTGAGTAGGTCACCTCTTACTCTTCTCTCTTCCATGGTTGACATATTCAAGGCATCTAGCTTTTCCCTCGGCTCTCTTTTGCCTTCTTAACTTTATTTGCTAGTTTTTTATTGGTAAATTGTGGTGACCAAACTTTAGTGGCAAATTTTGATTTTGGAGTAATGTAAGATGTGAAGACCTTGCTGAATATTTCCCAATCCATATACTTCATTGCTCTTCTGTTATTTGCCAGCAGACGGTTAATCTCCTTTACTGTTCTCCTTATGTGGGACGATGCCTCTTCGTAGGCATCTCTAAAACAGATTCTTGCTGTTTATTTCGTGCTCGAGGCCATCTCTCGCTGTGTGCCATCATCATTACCATACATGTGCTCGAGTTGGCTTTCATCATCCATGTATCAGGACTTACATTGGATTCTTTCTGGCCCCCATTTAAGTTGAGGCAATCCTCGTAGCATTTTACTTTCCTCAAGACCTTGGCAACATCTGCAAACATACCTTCTAGAGTCTGTCGAGTCAATTACGTAGAGCAAGAAAAGTAATGGTCCTAGAATAGGTACCAGCGGCACTCCACTGGTTACTTCGACCTACTTCGAGAAGGCCGCATTGAGTTGTGTCCTTTGTTACACTAAGACAATTTCCCCAGCCATCAAAGTAGACTCCCCTTCTTCCTGCTCGAAGATTCAGCTTCTTTATCATCCAGCTGTGTGGCACAGACGGTCCATCCAGCTTTCTCTGTTGTCCAGAACAGAGGTCATCTCTCACGGGAATCTTTGAGGTTCGTTACACATGATCTCCGTCTCCTGAAACCGCGATGTCTTTCATGTAGTTCCTCCTCTGCAGGAAGTCATCCATTTGCTTTCCTGGTGATCTTTTCCAGTCCCACGTAGCAGACCACACTCACCAGGGAGACTGGTCTGTAGTCCAGCCCCTCCTCCCGCTCTCCTTCCATATAGACAAGTATGATATTTGCCTTCCTCTACTCCTTCAGCACTTTGCATTTCCCCAGCGACATTGTGAACAACTTCTTCAGCACCATGATGAGCCATATATGGGTCAACACCCGTTAGTATAGTGTTAATGTCTTTTTTCCATATTCCATCCAAGATTTCCTATTCATTCCATCGAAGTGATGTTTGGGCTATAGTGTTACATTTGTCCCTCACTTCCTTGCCTATCTTTACTTCGTCGATTGTTACGCTCTCCCTCTGAACGCTTAATAGCTGCTCTTTAACTCACGGTCCTCATAATGAATGTGTGTGTATGTCTGTGTGTGCGTGTGACACAGCGGTGGAAGTGACAGAGATATATCAGGATACATAGTGAAGGGAGAGAGTGACCCATAGGCGCCTCACAGTTAGATGCTGGGATGCGGTTGTTGACTGACATTGTTATCCTAAAGTAGGTTGACGACTGACCCTGACCCCTGGGGTCATGACGTATCAGGCAACACGACACTCGTATACTCTAGGCTGTCATATCCCAGGGGCTTTAGGATGTACAGTGCGTTGTAGACAATAGATACCATCCATAATGTCGCACCATATATATATATATATATATATATATATATATATATATATATATATATATATATATTTTTTTTTTTTTTTTTTTTTTACTATTCGCTATTTCCCGCGATAGCGAGGTAGCGTTAAGAACAGAGGACTGGGCCTTTGAGGGAATATCCTCACCTGGACCTCTTCTCTGTTCCTTCTTTTGGGAAAAAAAAAAAAAAAACCGAGAGGGGAGGATTTCCAGCCCCCCGCTCCCTTCCCTTTTAGTCGCCTTCTACGACACGCAGGGAATACGTGGGAAGTATTCTTTCTCCCCTATCCCCAGGGAATATATATATATATATATATATATATATATATATATATATATATATATATATATATATATATATATATATTATATATATATATATATATCACAGCTGTGATGATAGGAGGCAGGACCCATTATAAGACACAAGTGTATTGAACTGTGCCTTTGTTAAGGTGAGAGTTACGGACGCGTGACCTCTTTCGGGGTCGTATAAGGTCACTCTCGGCTAGAGTGAATCCGGGTCACTGTGGGTCTGTCAGTGTTTCCTATAATAAAGTCTCCCCCCTTCGTCTCATGTCATGTCTATACAAACATCTGCCCCATCTGGCAGTGTGTATTGTTGTCATAACATGACATATTGCATTGTTTTCCCCAGACTGAGTTGTGTAATTAATCATTACGTACAGTTCGTAACCATCAAGAATACATTTTCTCGAGGTACATTATATGTGAAATATTATAGTTTCCCTGTCATTACGGCCCTTTGTTGTGGCCGTTTTCTTTGGAGACAACTCCAGTGTGGGAACTTGTCATGTCTGGAGAACCAAGTGTTGGCATCTCCCGTACTGTAGCTCACACGGGGATGGCTCTTATGTGACGCAGTCCAGTACGTTGTTTGTAACATGTCTTATATTTCCAGAGGGAGAGAGCACCGGCAGCGAGGAGACGGTGGTGGTGGAGGACGAGGAGGGGAGCAGGGCCGTGGGTAGTAAGGAGGCGGCGGAACGAAGTAACCCACAGGAAGTGAGTGTGACGCCCGGTAATGCTGACGACGAGACCCCCGCCACCACCACCACCACCACCACCGACTATCATTACGACTCTTCCGCTTCTGAAGACGACCACGACACTGGAGGGGCAGAGCGGCCAGCAGCTGGCAGTTGCGTGAGGGCTGCGGCCCGGAGGAGACGTAGCGGTAGTAGCAGAGGTGTGGGTGGTGGCCTTCCTCCTGCCGGCAGGTCAGGTCGCCGCGCCATGCTGAGCCACACGCACGCCGCCAGGATCTTTGAAAAGCATATCGACGATGTCTTCGACTTCGAGAGCCTGGAAAGCTGCGAGAGCGTGTCGGTGGGCAGCGAGGCCGGGTACCCGAGCAGGGACCCCACCAGCAGCCCTCCGCCTTCCGTTCATCAGGATACTGTGGTGTTCAACACATCGGCCACTTGCCACCCCTTCACGGACACGTCTACCACAGTGTGTTGCGGCAGTGGTGATCAGCCCCCGACCGTCGACCTCTTGTCAACAACCATAGACGTGGGTGAAGTGCATCATGAAAGCCATGAGTGCTTGACGGTGTCTTCCGGCGAGGGAGGAAGCCGCCAGGCTCGTACACTCTCGCAGCAACCGGGGACGACCTCGCTCCCACACACATCACTCCACCACTCTCACCACACTGACACCACCACCACCTACCACAACACTAATTCCGTCCCTCCCCCGCTCAACACCACATTTACAGTAAGCAGTGGTTACCAGATGGAGCCTGGGGTGTGTGTGGAGGACGTGGTACCGGGCCTGACGTCCACCCTAGGGGGAGCGGGAAGTACCGTGGATGAGAGTGACGTGACTGTGAGTCCTGCAGCTCTTGGTAATGTACTTGTCGCCTGTACGAGGACCGCGTCCAGCTCCTGTGATGACGGCTGTGGTGCTGCCGGCGATGATAGACGGGCAGTGGGGCAGGCTGGGGATGACCATGGGAGGCTGTTGGCCGGCACGGGACACACTAGGCCGCACAACGTCGACTTGTTTGGCCTCCCTGTGCGCTGGACCTCAGCAGGTGACCCAGAACAGCCGCGTTTTGTTCCTCTCCAACAATTTGATGACATCACTCACAAGAGTGACACCAGATCTCTGACAGTCTCAGAACCTGATGACCTCTGGCCAGAAGTGGGTGTTGGTGCTCTGGCAGACTCACGAATAGAAACTGACACAGGTCCTACGGAGCCTCAGGCGGTGGCACCGGTGAAGCTCCTGACAGAGCCTCATGAGCTGGAGGCGACCTCCGGGCCGGGCGCCTCGCGTGACACTGGTCTGGCGGAGCCGCTGGCTGAAGACAGAGGACACCATGCTAATGATGTGATGGTGGAAGGAGTCGAGGGAGAAAATGAGGGGGGAGTTTGTCTTGGTAGGGAGGGGGAGAGAGTGAGCGCCAGCACTCTCACCTTCACCGCCGCCGCTGCTGGTGAAGCCAATCATCACCAGCCTCCAACACATAACCTACTTCATGGACCCGCGCGCTGCCACGAGCTCAGTGTTACTCCACACCTCCATCAGCACACATGTGAGGCACCTGCTCCAGGCACTGGCACTCGGCATGACCCTGCCGACGCTATGAGAGAGGAACTGCCCCAAGCCTTGCAGAGAGGCAGCACGGCCAGCGACTCACTGGTTACCAGCAGTGCCACGTGCGGCCAGTACCCCGGCAGTCGTCCACACCACTTGACACTCCCCAGTGAGCAACCTGTTGATGTGTGTGCCTCACGCTACGGGGATCCGGAGCACGGCGTGGCCGGGTGTCGCCTCCATCCGTCGACCAACGGCCTGTACCACGCCGACCTGCCCTCGGGAGATAGTGACACCGACACCGACAACACTGACGGCGACTATGACGAAGAGGACCACTTTGCGGCAGAGCTGAGTCTTCGCATCTCTGGTGTGGAGCCAGGAGGAAGGACCCACGTGAAGTCGTTCCGCAGTTCGGATATCCTACACTTAATTGGAATAGACGGGGACGGGGCGGGGCGTGGTCAGGCAGGAGGTGCCCCGGATGACGTCTCCCCACTGGCCAGTCAGCCGGGCAGCTCACCAGAAGTGCCAGACTCGCTCAGGTCCAGTGAGGGTCGTAGTGCCACACGCTCCGTGGAGACGCTTAGTGAGGACAGTGGTCTGGGGGACCGTGACGTTCGCCTCACGCCCTCCTCGCCCCTGGCATCTATATCCGAGGCTGGTCCCCGCACTGCTCCACCGCCCGCGGCACCCGCCACAGCACGTTCCCGCCGTCAGGAGGTGCGACAGGCCCGTATAGCTCGTGCCCTCTCCTGTGGGGACCTCCGAAGATACTCTGACTCTGACAGCGAGGGTGAGGGAGGAGGCATGTACGGGTGGCCGCCACGAGCGGGCGGCGGCACCGTAGCTCCGAGTGCCTACACCACAGACGGTGCCAGACCCCCACCACGAGCTTTCAAGTCCAGCTACGCCAACTACATCCAGCAGCAGCACCGGGAGTGTGATGGGTACCGTGACTCCCGGCCCCTCCACCCACCACCCTACCCGCACCGCTCACATCCGCTCTCAGGCTCCGACGGCAGTGATGAGGAGGTCAGATCACGTTACACAGGCTACAGGGCGCCTCCGGCTAGCCATCTCAAGCCTCGCAGGCACAGGAGTTTCCACGAGATGCCGTACGTCTCCCACAGGCAGGATCCTAACGGCCGGAGCGACAGCAGCGCGAGTGACGCGGCTCAGTTGTGGGGTGACGGGTCGAGGGCGGCAGTACCGCAGCTGGGCAAACGACGGCCGCAGCCCATCAGTGTCGACCTCGCTGAACAGTTTCTCACGCAAGAGGGACTGAAATCTCCTATTGGGAAACAGACAGTTAAGAACGGTTTCGGTGCTGTTAACGCAGGTCGGGGTGACAAGTCGTGGAGGTTGCAGCAGCAGCAGCAGCAGCAGTTGGAGAAGCAGCAGCATCCACCCGCTCTTCCGGGCACTGTGGGCGGGGCGCGCGAGGCGGGCCGCAACCTGCTGCCCAATCAGCAGCCAGGTACTGAGGTGAGCTCCAATGGTGTGGTTGTGGGCGGAGTGTTGCCGGGCGCTGCAGGGTCACGGGGTGAGCCACGGCTGCCAGCCTCCGCGCTGACGCCGGAGCTGATGGTGCACCCTCCCTGGCCGCCCGCCCGTGCCCCGCCTCACCCCCTACACCAATATAGCTCCACCACCGCCCAGTTACCCAATGAGTGCCAGCCTGTACACACGGGGCAGAGTAGCAGCAGCCCGACTCATGACCCGCCCAGCACCACTGACCTCTGTGCCGGAAGTGACCCTAGCGGACAGTGCCTGCCTGGAGATACCCAGACCAGCGCCGAGGCAGCAGCCAGAGTCATCTTAGAGATGGCGGACGGGCCAGTGAGGGTGCGCACCAAGACCTACGGCTCTCATGGTGAGGTCGAGGTCTACCTGGCTAAGGAGGACGGCGGACCTCCGCCTCCACACCCATCGCCTGTCCTGACACCCACGGGTGGGGTCGCCGACCACAGGTCAGGCTCTAGGGGCGTCACCTTCTCGCCCTCGGTGAAGGAAGTCAACTGGCGGGAGAGTTACTATGAGGCAGAGGTAGACGATGACGACACTGGGTGTGATGTGAAGAAAGTTTTGGTTGTGACAGCCGAGAGCCCCACCCCACAACGGGTGGATATCAGCCCCACCCCACCGCGGGTGGATGTCAGCCCCACCCCACCGCGGGTGGATGTCAGCCCCACCCCACCGCGGGTGGATGTCAGCCCCACCCCACCGCGGGTGGATGTCAGCCCCACCCCACCGCGGGTGGATGTTAGCCCCACACCACAGCGGGTGGATGTCAGCCCCACCCCACAGCGGGTGGATGTCAGCCCCACCCCAAAGCTTGTGGCCGAGAGTCCCGCCCCTCCTGCCCCCATGCCCGGAAACAGCGCCATCATCCGACCCGACATAGCCAATGGAAAAGCGTCGGATCAGCCAACGGGATCCTCATCTTCAGATCTCGAGCAGAACGAGGACAAGATTCCGAAGCCGTCGACACCGATCTGGCAAAGGTTTAAGCTGCCCAAGATTTCTTCCCCGAAGTCCCCACGACCCAAGCTGCCTCCGAAACCTCAGTCGCTGTCGTCTCGATCCTCGGATACCGAGAGTTCTAAGCCATCGAGTCCTACGATGGACAGCGGGTCCTCGACCCCATCTTCGCCAGACAGTAAGCCCAAGAAGACGCCCTCTAGTCCCAGGTTCTTCTCGTGGGGCAGCAAGCGGGAGAAGAAGGTGAGGGACCCCCCGCGTCCCCTTGTCTCTCCTCCCCCGCCACCCCGCCCTCAGGTGAGAGCCGGGCAGGTGGGGGAAACGTCGGGGGGTCAGGCAGGGGTTAAAGGTGAACCGGACCCGTCAGTGTCTTCCACAGCGTTGTCCCGCGAGGACAGTGTTGCGCAGGACTACAACAGTCTTGTCAGTGCTAACAATGTCGTGAACAATGTGCCGTCTGACTCTTCTGTAGACGTTGTGGACGAGGTAGTGAAGAGTGTATCGCAGGACTGTCGTGTTGAACCTGCAGTAGGTAAGATTCTGGTGAGATCAGTGGAGACAGAGAAGTCACTCTCAGCGGACAGTGATGCGAGCCAGGAGTCCAGTAGAAGCCCAGCAGTGTCGGTGACATCAGGTGACGACAGCTCCGACACGACACAGCTGTACACTCCTCGTTCAGCGGTGTCCAAGCCGCCCCTGCCGCCCCACCTGCAGCGGCCCACCCAGCAGGTCTTCCATAAGGCTCGCCTGCTAAGTGCTCGTCGACAGTATTTCAGTCAGGAGCGACAGGTGTCAGCCCCCGAGAGGTCGTCTCCGCCCAAGGATACCGCTGACACTCGGGACGCCACTCGGGACGCCCCCGTCACCAGTACCGTTAAGGCGCCTCTCGCCACTGCCGCCGCCACCACCACCAGGTATAACTCCATCTTCGACGCCTCCAAGAGCCTGAAGGAGAGGTTCGAGCGGTTCTCAGCGAGTGCCCGCGCGGAACGTGAGCGTTTGGCCAAGAGCACGCCAGACCTGAGTGTAATCGAGGCGAGTGTGCGCCGGCCAGGGCCTCGTATTGATTCCTGGAGCCAACGTGAGCAGGAGCAGCAGCAGCAGCAGCAGCAGTGTGAGTCCCACCCCACTAGTCCAGCCTCGGCCAGTGATGGTGACGCAGCTCGCCCCGCACACGCCCACCAGGGGCACTCCAACACCCACCAGAAGCCAAGGGCTGCCATCCACGAACGCTACAAGAACCGGGCTCAACGGATCCACGCCCGTGCCCGCACCCAGAGTGTGGGCGTGCTAGAGACCGACCTTGACACTGGGGCGTCTCGAGAGTTCCTTACGCTCCGGGAGACGAACTTGGACGATCTGTACCGGGACCTGCAGCAGCTGCTGGACACCCTACCCGCCGTCTGTGCCGCCCCCACTCCGCCGGAGAAGGTCCGCGCTAAGTCCCTGCTGGACCTGGAGGCCAGTGGCGCGGCCATGGAGGCCCAGCTGGCCGCTCCGGCCCGCCCGCCCGACACCAGGGCCAAGAGCATGGAGTTCCTCCTGGACGACGACAACAAGGCTGCTGTTCAGGTCAGTGGTGCTTCACCTGTACCTCACACCTCACTACCTTCCCCGCTCTACTTCCCTCACACACTCCTCCATCAGACACACTCCTGATCTCGTACTCAGACACACTCTGATCTCGTACTAAGACGCACTTGAGTTCCACTGTACTCGGGTAGGATCCATCCATAGCCAGCGGCTCTGCTCGCCCGAGAACTGCATGACTACGGTGCTACCTGTGTCGGTGAATCAATATGGTTCTCAAACCTGTGTTGAGTCGTTATGACCATGACCCTAGTGACATCCTAGGTAACACTTGTAACCTCACGCCTGTGGTAACAACACTGGTAACACTTGTAACCTCATGCCTGTGGTAACATCAGTGGTAACACTTGTAACCTCACGCCTGTTGTAACAACACTGATAACACTTGTAACCTCATGCCTGTGGTAACATCAGTGGTAACACTTGTAACCTCACGCCTGTGGTAACAACAGTGGTAACGCTGGGTGCCCCACACCTGTGGTAACCAAGGGTCACTGGCATATACAGGTGTCTGGGTAGCTGGAGGGATGTTTGCAGGTGTCTAGATAGCTGGAGGGAAGTTAGCAAGTGTTTAGATAACTGGAGAGAAGTTAGCAGGTGTCTGGGTAGCTGGAAGGATGTTAGCAGGTGTCTGGGCAGCTGAGGGAAGTTAGCAGGTGTTTGGGTTGCTGGAGGGAACTTTGCAGGTGTCTGGATAGATGGAGGGAAGTTAGCAGGTGTTTGGATAACTGAAGAGAAGTTAGCAGGTGTCTGGGTAGCTGGAGGGATATTAGCAGGTATCTGGGTAGCTGGAGGAAAGTTAGCAGGTGTTTGGGTAGCTAGAGGGAAGTTTGCAGGTGTCTAGATAGCTGGAGGGAAGTTAGCAGGTGATTGGATAACTGGAGAGAAGTTAGTAGGTGTCTGGGTAGCTGGAGGGAAGTTAGCAGGTGTCTAGGTAGCTGGAAGGAAGTTAGCAGGTGTTTGGGTAGCTGGAGGGAAGTTTTCAGGTATCTGGGTAGCTGGAGGAAAGTTAGCAGGTGTTTGGATAACTGGAGAGAAGTTAGCAGGTGTCTGGGTAGCTGGAGAGAGGTTAGCAGGTGTCTGGATAGCTGGAGGGAAGCTAGCAGGTGTTTGGGTAGCTGGAGGGAAGTTAGCAGGTGTCTGGAGAGAAGTTAGTAGGTGTCTGGGTAGCTGGAGGGAAGTTAGTAGGTGTCTGGGTAGGTAAAGGGAAGTTAGCAAGTGTTTGGATAATTGGAGAGAAGTTAGCAGGCGTCTAGGTAGCTGGAGGGATGTTAGCAGGTGTCTGGATAGCTGGAGGGAAGTTGGCAGATGTTTGGGTAGCTGGAGGGAAGTTAGCAGGTGTCTGGATAGCTGGAGAGAAGTTAGCAGGTGTCTGGGTAGCTGGAGGGAAGTTAGTAGGTGTCTGGGTAGCTGGAGGGAAGTTAGTAGGTGTCTGGGTAGGTGAAGGGAAGTTAGCAGGTGTCTGAGTAGGTAGAGGGAAGGCAGCAGGTGGTGACAGTAACTGGAGGGAAGCTAGCAGGTCTCACGAGCTGGAGGGAGGCTAGCAGGTTTATATAGTTGCTGGAAGGTTTTAGGTTGCTACCAGCTTGAGGTAAGCTGGCAGGTGGCTCAATAGCTGGAGGGAACCTAGCAGGTTGTCACAGTAGTTGGAGGGAAGATATAAGGGTAATATTATTAGCTGGAGGGAAGGTAAGAGGTTTTTATATTAGCTGGAGGAACGGTATTAGGTTGTATCTAGCTGGAAAGAAAATGCTATGTCATCAGGGTAGCTGGAGGGAAGTTAGCAGGGTGTCAGTAGCTAGAGGGAAGTTAGCAGCGTGTCACAGTAGCTGGAGGGAAGTTAGCAGGGTGTCACAGTAGCTGGAAGGAAGTTGGCAGGGTGTCACAATAGCTGGAGGGAAGTTAGCAGGGTGTCACAGTAGCTGGAGGGAAGTTAGCAGGATGTCACAGTAGCTAGAGGGAAGTTAGCAGGATGTTACAGTAGCTGGAGGGATGTTAGCTTGCTCAGGGTAGGCCGAGTCTCAGGTTAGCTGTAAAGAAGCCAACATATTGACCGTAGCTGAGGTTAAGAGTATGGCAGGATCGCTGGAGGGAACATAGAAAGTTTTCAGGTAACTGGAGAGAAGCTTTTAGGTTGTTAGTAGCCGTAGGGAAGGTAATGGGAAGCTAGTAGGTTGTTACAGTAGCTGGAGGGAAGCTAGTGGATTGTTACAGTAGCTGGAGGGAAGCTAGTAGGTTGTTGCAGTAGCTAGAGAGAAGCTAGTGGATTGTTACAGTAGCTGGAGAGAAGCTCGTAGGTTGTTACAGTAGCTGGATGGAAGCTAGTGGGTTTTTACAGTAGCTGGAGCGAAGCTAATGGGTTGTTACAGTAGCTGGAGCGAAGCTAGTAGGTTTTTACAGTAGCTGGAAGGAAGCTAGTAGGTTCTTACAGTAGCTGGAGGGAAGCTAGTAGGTTGTTATTGGAGCTGGAGGGAAGCTAGTAGGTTGTTTTAGTAGCTGGATGGAAGCTAGTGGGTTGTTACAGTAGCTGGAGGGAAGCTAATGGGTTGTTACAGTAGCTGGAGCGAAGCTAGTAGGTTTTTACAGTAGCTGTAAGGAAGCTAGTAGGTTCTTACAGTAGCTGGAGGGAAGCTAGTAGGTTGTTATTGGAACTGGAGGGAAGCTAGTAGGTTGTTTTAGTAGCTGGATGGAAGCTAGTGGGTTGTTACAGTAGCTGGAGGGAAGCTAATGGGTTGTTACAGTAGCTGGAGCGAAGCCAGTAGGTTCTTACAGTAGCTGGAGGGAAGCTAGTAGGTTCTTACAGTAGCTGGAGGGAAGCTAGTAGGTTGTTATTGGTGCTGGAGGGAAGCTAGTAGGTTGTTATTGGAGCTGTAGGGAAGCTAGAAGGTTGTTATTGGAGCTGGAGGGAAGGTATCAGCTGGTCAGGGTTGCTAGAGGGAAAGTAATAAGCAGCTGTATTCCTGGTGGTCTCCTAGACCTGTATGTATCCCCGGTGTTCTCCTAGACCTGTATGTATCCACACTGGTCTCCTAGACCTGTATGTATCCACACTGGTCTCCCAGACCTGTATGTATCCACACTGGTCTCCTAGACCTGTATGTATCCACACTGGTCTCCTAGATCTGTATGTATCCACACTGGTCTCCTAGACCTGTATGTATCCACACTGGTCTCCTAGACCTGTATGTATCCACACTGGTCTCCTAGACCTGTATGTATCCACACTGGTCTCCCAGACCTGTATGTATCCACACTGGTCTCCTAGATCTGTATGTATCCACACTGGTCTCCTAGACCTGTATGTATCCACACTGGTCTCCTAGACCTGTATGTATCCACACTGGTCTCCTAGACCTGTATGTATCCACACTGGTCTTTTAGACCTGTATGTATCCACACTGGTCTCTTAGATCTGTATGTCTTCACACTGGTCTCGTAGACCTGTATGTATCCACACTGGTCTCCTAGACCTGTATGTATCCACACTGGTCTCCTAGACCTGTATGTATCCACACTGGTCTCCTAGACCTGTATGTATCCACACTGGTCTCCTAGACCTGTATGTATCCACACTGGTCTCCCAGACCTGTATGTATCCACACTGGTCTCCTAGACCGGTATGTATCCACACTGGTCTCCTAGACCTGTATGTATCCACACTGGTCTCCTAGACCTGTATGTATCCACACTGGTCTCCTAGACCTGTATGTATCCACACTGGTCTCCTAGACCTGTATGTATCCACACTGGTCTCCCAGACCTGTATGTATCCACACTGGTCTCCTTGACCTGTATGTATCCACACTGGTCTCCTAGACCTGTATGTATCCACACTGGTCTCGTAGACCTGTATGTATCCACACTGGTCTCGTAGACCTGTATGTATCCACACTGGTCTCCTAGACCTGTATGTATCCACACTGGTCTCCTAGACCTGTATGTATCCACACTGGTCTCCAGACCTGTATGTATCCACACTGGTCTCTTAGACCTGTATGTATCCACACTGGTCTCCTAGACCTGTATGTATCCACACTGGTCTCTAGACCTGTATGTATCCACACTGGTCTTTTAGACCTGTATGTATCCACACTGGTCTCTTAGATCTGTATGTATTCACACTGGTCTCGTAGACCTGTATGTATCCACACTGGTCTCGTAGACCTGTATGTATCCACACTGGTCTCCTAGACCTGTATGTATCCACACTGGTCTCCTAGACCTGTATGTATCCACACTGGTCTCCTAGACCTGTATGTATCCACACTGGTCTCCTAGACCTGTATGTATCCACACTGGTCTCCTAGACCTGTATGTATCCACACTGGTCTCGTAGACCTGTATGTATCCACACTGGTCTCGTAGACCTGTATGTATCCACACTGGTCTCCTAGACCTGTATGTATCCACACTGGTCTCGTAGACCTGTATCTATCCACACTGGTCTCCTAGACCTGTATGTATCCACACTGGTCTCGTAGACCTGTATGTATCCACACTGGTCCCCTAGACCTGTATGTATCCACACTGGTCTACCAGACCTGTAAGTTTGTTTTTTCCTCCACGGTGGAGGGTCCAGTCAGGGTGGAGGGTGCACGTGAGGGCCGGAGCTTAATTGAAATATAGAAAGGATTATGAAATGTGTCGCCTCAGGTCTGCTGGAGCCGTGTGTGTCCACGTCGGCTGAGCCTTTAATCATTTATGAATATTGCCGGACGAGGGGTGGTGCTGCTGCTGCTCCCACCATGTTGACCGGCCCAAGGCTGTGTGTGTGGGTGTGTGTGTGTGTGTGTGTGTGTGTGTGTGTGTGTGTGTGTCTACTCAGGTCCCTCTGCTCTGGTATGTCCCGCGACATCCGGGGTGTTGCTGTATGCCCATGATGCTGTAGTATGCTCCACGCTGGGCCGAATATGCTTGGGTGTGTGTATGATGTATTGACGGCTCCGTCTTCCGTGTATGTTGGTTGTATGACAGTGAGGATTGTGTTATATTTCTACTGAAGTTTGAGCAGGGTTGTGAAAATGGTGTAAGTTGTGAGGCTTCTGTATTGAAACTTTTGTATAGTTATGAAGATTTTGTCGTGTGCTGAGGCTGTTGTATTGGGAGTGCGAGGCTATTGTAGTGTGTTGACACTGTTGTATTAATGATGATGTATTATGCCTGGTTGTTGTATAGCGAGGCTTTTTTGTATGATTAAATGAATTATGCTCAGTGAGTGTAAATGAATTATGTAAGTGTATAGTGCTAAGGTCACTGGAGGAGGGGAGACGAGTTGCAGGCAGCTGTATTTTGCTGTAGGATCCTGTATTATGCGGGTGTTATCTGCCAAAGGTTCTGGTGGAGAACAGTGGTGTTGTAGAAGGTTGTGATGGAGAACAGTGGTGTTGTAGAAGGTTGTGATGGAGAACAGTGGTGTTGTAGACTGTTGACGAGGGGAGACTTATTGTGGGAAACAATGAAATTAATGTATACTCAAGCCAAGAGACGGGTGTAAACTAATATAAACTGCTCTGCCAAGTAAACCAACTGTTCTCCTTATAGAAATGAGTATGTTACTCTCTCTCTCTCTCTCTCTCTCTCTCTCTCTCTCTCTCTCTCTCTCTCTCTCTCTCTCTCTCTCTCTCTCTCTCTCTCATACTTACAGACAGCTTTTAATGTTACTGTAAAGATCCCCCCCCTCACATTTTACAGCCACATTCACTGTAATTTGTGGATTTTCTTAGTATATTTTTAATCTGGCTGCCGTTCAGTAAACTATTTATTATTATTATTATTATCATTATTATTATTATTATACATATATATATATATATATATATATATATATATATATATATATATATATATATATATATATATATATATATGCAGAAAATCGGAACAAACTTCATGAATGAAGAAACACGACTACGGAAAGGAAACGCGAAAATCGTGAGCGCTTTCGTGTATTACCATATTGTCTTTGAGGCTCGTGCAACGCTTAGGAGGTAGGCCACATCTACTGGGTTGGATCATAGGTTATAAAGTGTAGTAATGTTACGTGTGTGTGTGTGTGTGTGTGTGTGTGTGTGTGTGTGAAGAATACGGGGCAAGTGAGCAGTATATGTTCGGTACCTCCACTGTGGTAGTTGAATCGGGGGCAAGAAGAATCTTGAGATATGTTGGCTCTATGTTTGTAGTATTGCAGGGATGGGTGATATCCAGAGCATGGAAATTATGACTCGTGTTTGTCTGGGAAGTGTAGTTTCACATGAGTGTATGCGGGTGGTGGGGGTGAATTTAAGACTTGAGTTGAGAGTTTGGTTGTTTAGAACTTGTCGTGTCATTTCATTGTGTATGTGTTTTGTCAGTGTTCTGTTTGTTTGTGGTTGGATGGAGGATTCTGTAAGTAGAGATGGCTGAAGTGTAAGGCACAGGTGAACTGTTTGATTATGTTTAGGGGGTCGACGCTTTAGTTAGGGAGTTTGTTTTGATGGGAGAGTTTGGTGCTGTTGCAGAGAACTGACCGTCGAGCATGCTGAGGTGGGATTGTATTGGGAGGATCTTTGTTTCCTCATGAAGTGTTGGATGTTTGTGGTTACTAGATAACCAGTGACTGTATGTTGTCGTTTAGGATGGAGCCGAGGATTGTGTGTAGAGGATGCGAAAGGAATCTTCTCCAAATCTCGTACCATTTAGTTTGTGTGTGGCTTTTGTGGTGATGTTTATAGCATGGGTAGTGAATGTCATGTGTTTGTCCTATGTGATGCCCAGAATAGTTATATATATATATATATATATATATATATATATATATATATATATATATATATATATATATATATATATTACTTTTCTTTCATACTATTCGCCATTTCCCGCTTTAGCGAGGTAGCGTTAAGAACAGAGGAGTGGGCCCTTGAGGGAATATCCTCACCTGTCCCCCGCTCCCTCCCCTTTTAGTCGCCTTCTACGACACGAAGGGAATACGTGGGAGATATTCTTTCTCCCCTATCCCCAGGGATGAAATATATATATATATATATATATATATATATATATATATATATATATATATATATATATATATTGGAAAGGATCACAATTTTGCGCGTGATCAAGATATTCCTATGAGTCCACGGGGAAAATGAAACACGAAAAGTTCCCAAGTGCACTTTCGTGTAATAATCACATCATCAGGGGAGACCCAAGAGAGAAATATAACAGTCAGTTGATATACATCGAAGAGACGAAGCTTGGACGCCATTTGATGTGATTATTACACGAAAGTGCACTTGGGAACTTTTCGTGTTTCATTTTCCCTGTTGACTCATAGGAATATATATATATATATATATATATATATATATATATATATATATATATATATATATATATATATATATATATATATATATATACTGGCGTAAAGTGAGAGTGAGGGTGTTGCTAAATTGATCAGTGATCAGGTCTGGGGTTCCAAGAGCCTGGTACACTTCGCGTTTACATCAGTAGAAGCGACAGCTGAGTAGACACACACGTGGGTCTGTTTGGCCAGCTGAGTGGCGCCTGACTCAGGCGGCTGACTCACGTGCACTCTGGCCGGGGGAGAGAGAGAGAGAGAGAGAGAGAGAGAGAGAGAGAGAGAGAGAGAGAGAGAGAGAGAGAGAGAGAAATTCCACAAGTCTCTGTTCCTACCGTCACCAGCCTAACCTATACCAGGGTTACACAAGCTTGGTCATGCACAGCTCTCGCCTCCCCCATCCCATCCTGCCCTGTGAGAACTACCCAGCCTCTACCCCAGCTGGTCTGGTTGGTCGGCAGTGACTGTGAATACCGTTAACTTGGTCTCTCATACTCACTCTTACCTTTCCTTAATCTTACCTTTCCTTTACCTTACCTTTCCCTAATCTTTCCTTTACCTTACCTTTCCCTAATCTTACTTTTCCTTTACCTTACCTCTCCTTAATCTTACATTTCCTTTCTCTATCTCTTCTTCATCTTCCTTAATATCAGCTAAATAGTGAGAGAGGGAGAGATACAGACACACGGACAGACACGGAGGGAACGCCCCTCTATTTAAAGGCTGGGCTGGGATGGGAGGGGGGGGGGGGACACTCATAAGAACATCCCCTTCCCCCTGCATTCCTCTGTGTTCCCCTTCACCTTTTCTTCTCCCGCTTCCACCCCCCCCCCCCACCCCCACCCCCACCCGTCGTAAATATCCCCATGATCCGGTCCCCCCCCCCCCCCCTACATCCTCCCTCCCTCCTCCAGTTATTCCTCCTCTCTCTCCTGTAATTATCTTTCTGTGAGACATTTTACACCGTAAATTTTACCCTCCATTCGGAAGCTGTAAATCTTAAAGGGTGAGAGACGTAGTTGAGTTATTGATAACAGCTTAGCTGGTTTATGTATACATATATATATATATATATATATATATATATATATATATATATATATATATATATATATATATATAAGGCTGTAGTTTCTGAAGAGGTGCAACTTGTGTGCAGGAAAGGCCAGGAGCAAAGCTGAGTTAGCGGTAAGTGTGAGGTGTGTGTGTGGCAGCCACGCGTACGGTCCTACTGCCTTTCATGTATTGATCTTATTATCAGTGGTCTCCACGGCTCCTGCTGACGTATGCTGACTCCCTGCCAGTATTTATGTGCCAGGCGGCAAGAAACTGGTCTAATTTACTGCTTCCAAGGTCAGGAAATTGGCACTCGAGATGATGCGAATTAGGTCGCCTGTTGGTCATGCCTGGCCATTTGCTATCCTGTACCCCTCTACCTACAGTCGTATAACTGGCCCTCAATAGATAACCTTGTCAGAGACCATCAGGTCTTCTGATATCTGTCTCTCTTATGTACTGTCCTCCAGCAGATAAAACCTTCGTCAGAGACCATCAGGTCTTCTGGTATCTGTCTCTCTTATGTACTGTCCTCTAGCAGATAAAACCGCGTCAGAGACCATCAGGTCTTCTGATATCTATCTCTCTTATGTACTGTCCTCCAGCAGATAACCTCGTCAGAGACCATCAGGTCTTCTGATATCTATCTCTCTTATGTACTGTCCTCCAGTAGATAACCTCGTCAGAGACCATCAGGTCTTCTGATATCTATCTCTCTTATGTACTGTCCTCCAGTAGATAACCTCGTCAGAGACCATCAGGTCCTCTGATATCTGTCTCTTTTATGTACTGTCCTCCAGCAGATAACCTCTTAATAGACCATCAGGTCGTCTGGTACATTTCCATGTACTTCCGTCTTGCTGCATTTGGATAACGTGTTTTCTTTGTGTGTAACAACATGAGAGATTTACATGTTTCACAGTGTCTGGACGAACCTCTTGGAGGTTCCAGAGGCTTCCAGTGTATCATTCCAGAAACATCTTTCACTTGTATGTCGTAAGGTACGAACGTATCTTGCTCAGTGTTGTTGTTGTCGTTGTTGTAATCTTCCTTCAGTCAGCCACGAGTGTGGCAGCACCTTGGTTGGATGAGGCCCTTGCCTCGACGGATTTAGGAGCTGTGTTGGAGTGTAGAGATATGCAAAGACGCACATCACTTACACGAGATAATTTCCCCCCAGGAAAACACAGATTTTATTTCGCCAGAGAAACAGTTTATTTTTCACCAGATGACCATGTGTTCCTCCGGGGGGATGAAGGGGTGGGGGCATTATCCTCCCCTCTCCTCTCCTGGGTTATGTCTGGGTCAGGCGGCCGGGGCTGGTCCTCTCCTCTCCTGACGCTGGCCCAGACGGAGTGGCTCCAGGAGCAGGGGGGGCGGGGGGTGTGTTCCAGTCCCCCCTCCTGTGTGTGTGTGTGTGTGTGTGTGTGTGTGTGTGTGTGTGTGTCTGGGTGGTGCTAGTGGTTGGTTGACCTCCTGATGGATGGGTCGGTCTTGTCTGGTATGGTTGGCTGGTGGTGGCCCGCCTCCCTCTCCTCTGCTCACCGAGCGTAACTCCACCACGTAACATTCCAGTGTGTCGTAACATTCCACGTGTGTCGTAACATTCCAGTGTGTCGTAACATTCCAGTGTGTCGTAACATTCCACTTTGTCGTAACATTCCAGTGTGTCGTAACATTCCAGTGTGTCGTAACATTCCAGTGTGTCGTAACATTCCACTTTGTCGTAACATTCCAGTGTGTCGTAACATTCCACTTTGTCGTAACATTCCACTTTGTCGTAACATTCCAGTGTGTCGTAACATTCCACTTTGTCGTATCATTCCAGTGTGTCGTAACATTCCACTTTGTCGTATCATTCCAGTGTGTCGTAACATTCCAGTGTGTCGTATCATTGCAGTGTGTCGTATCATTCCAGTGTGTCGTATCATTCCAGTGTGTCGTAACATTGCAGTGTGTCGTATCATTGCAGTGTGTCGTATCATTGCAGTGTGTCGTATCATTCCAGTGTGTCGTAACATTCCAGTGTGTCGTAACATTCCAGTGTGTCGTATCATTCCAGTGTGTCGTATCATTCCAGTGTGTCGTATCATTGCAGTGTGTCGTATCATTCCAGTGTGTCGTATCATTCCAGTGTGTCTAACCCTATGTTCATGTGATATATATCTGTATATCAACTCCGTCTTCTGTACACTGGGGTGGATCATGTGTGCTCTATACATCAAACACCTTTTGTGGCACTTAGTGTGGAAGAGCCGGGGGGGGGGGGTTCCCGGGGGGGGGGGGGGGTCCCCCAGTCCCTCAACCCCATCCTTTTCTCAAATGACGGGAGTGCCCAGTACCCAGGTAAGGGTAGACGTGCCACACTGCCGATCTCTTCTTCAAAGGAAGGCCAGGAAATAACTGTGTTGGGTAGTCTTTTGATATGTGTGTGTGTGTGTGTGTGTGTGTGTGTGTGTGTGTGTGTGTGTGTGTGTGTTGGTTATTGCATGCTTGATGATGGTGTTGTTGGTCGGGTCTCCTACGTAAGGTTATAACGGTTCCGTCTCGCTCTCACAAGCCTCCCTAAGTCGCCATGCACCCGGGAGAGTGAGGTAAAGTATGTGTCACGTACTGTGAGAAACTATCAACGCTGGTTGTTACTTTCTCACGTCCTCTGGAAGAGAAACCACTCACGTACTGTTGTAGTACATCACGTACTGTTGTAGTACATCACGTACGGTTGTAGTACATCACGCACGTTTGTAGTACATCACGTACGTTTGTAGTACATCACGTACGTTTGTAGTACTTCACGTACGTTTGTAGTACATCACGCACGTTTGTAGTACATCACGTACCTTTGTAGTACATCACGTACGGTTGTAGTACATCACGCACGTTTGTAGTACATCACGTACCTTTGTAGTACATCACGCACGTTTGTAGTACATCACGTACCTTTGTAGTACATCACGTACCTTTGTAGTACATCACGTACTCTAGAAACCACTCACGTCAGTACGTGTGGATGCAGTGCCTCACGTACACTTGGGCAACACCATGTACTTGTCAAGTCGGCCAGAGGCGTACCATATACATGCAGATATAAATAGCCAGTCATGTTTCCTGAGGGTAATTTGATTAATTACCTTAAGGGTGGACAGGCGAGACTAATTATGGCTGCTAGAAGAATAGGTGATTGGCTGAAACTGCCTTTGTAGTGAAGGGGAGAGAGATAGATAGATAGATAGAGAGAGAGAGAGAGAGAGAGAGAGAGAGAGAGGGAGAGAGAGAGAGAGAGGCGTAGTTGAAACATTTCTAGGGGATTGAGGTTGTCTTCCATGATGATGCAACTATATAAGATTACCCCATAATTGGGGACACTGGCCCAGAGGTTGCATGTGAGGGGGTCGTACGTCAGCGCCAGGCTCTGTCATCATGCCATCATTGGTGGCTGGAGGTTAAATGCTTGAACCTCTTGAGCAAGATGGTCCAACACTTGGCCACGACGACGGCCCGACACTTGCCCATGACGACGGTACGACAATTGGCCACGACGACGATACGACATTTGGCCATGACGACGGTACGACACTTGGCCACGACAACGGTACGAAACTTGGCCATGACGACGATACGACACTTGGCCACGACAACGGTACGACACTTGGCCACGACGACGGTACGACACTTGGCCACGCCGATGATACGACACATGGCCACGACGACGGCACGACACTTGGGTGTACGACACTTGGCCACGACAGTCGACACTTGGGTGTGACTGTACGACAGATGGGGATGGAGGTCTGGCTTCTGTCTTGACTCAGGACACAGGCCAAGCCGTCATACCTCTGGCCGCTGACAGGTTGTCGTATTCAAGGGTCGGACAGTCGTGCACTTAAACTACTTTTACATGATATATATATATATATATATATATATATATATATATATATATATATATATATATATATAGAGAGAGAGAGAGAGAGAGAGAGAGAGAGAGAGAGAGAGAGAGAGAGAGGCCAGTGATGACGCAGTGGACCGTTTTCTTCCCTAGTGGTAACGAAGAGAACCATCTTCCATTGTGTAACCTCCTCCTACCTCAGTCCCCATACGTGTCACACGCTAGTAGTTCCCTACCTATCCTCTACATCAGTGAGGCCTACGTATCAGATACACGGCTTGAAGGCTGCGCAGTACACAGGTCCAGTGTACACCAGTGTAATGTTAATGCCAGTGTAGTGTTGGCAATGTCTGGTACAGACCTGGGATACACGATTGAACGTTCTCTGTAAACTCTGTATGCGGGGGGGGGGGGGGGGGGGGGGGATCGATTCTTTTGACGTCACGCCCTGATTCCCTGGTGTGGTCCATTGATAACCTGTTCAGTCACCATGACTAGATAGATAGATAGATATAGATATATTTCTGAGCTTACTTTTGCTTAACCATTCTACTCACACAAGATGAAAAACGAATTTGTTCGTTGGGTCACTTTGGTGTGACGTAAAGGTAACAGTAGCTCCGGTGGGTTAGTGTAGTGATGGTAGCCTGCTGGAGCATCATGCAGTTCTGCACGTGCACTGATGTGTTCAGGGAGGCAGTACAGGTGTGGGCACGGGGGAAGCGTCTTGTGTCTTGTATCAGAGAGCAACGCGAGGAGATCGTGTCGGGTTGCCGGGTCGCGTTCACACATTGTCTCAAGTTTGAGTTTGATGAATTGGTTCCGTCTGGCTGAAGGAAGGAAGGAAGGAAAGAAGGAAGGAAGGAAGGAAGGAAGGAAGGAAGGAGCTGTGCACTAGAACTTGCATGCCATCCCTAACAAGGGCCTGGCCACACGTCCGTCACGTTTTAACATCACATTTTCTGTATCATTATTTTCTTGCTACGTCAGAACACTTTCGTTCACTCGTCGTGCATTTTACGTCAGTGTGTCAAGTGAAAGTGTTGGTGGATGTCTTTCCTGGTGACTTATATTTTTACTTAACTTTCATTGCAACAAGTTTGGGTCAAGCTGGAGTTGGCCGGAACACTGTCGGGCACGCTACTGGGGTGTCCTCACTCCCGTGTGTGTGTGTGTGTGTGTGTGTGTATGTGTGTGTGTGTATGTGTGTGTGTGTGTGTGTGTGTATGTGTGTGTGGAAGGCTCACCAGAGCCGTCAGTAGGGAGGGGGTGGGGGGGTGAGGAGGATGTATTAAAGGTGAGCAGCGTACAACGACAGAGCCTTACCCCGGCCGGTTGCATCCTGCTGGTCTACAGCGCCAGTGTTGTCTTCATCCTCCTCCCGACCCGTGACCACGCACGCACCAGTGACCCTTGCTCCTTCCTGCCCTTATGGCTCGGGTCAGAGGCCAGGCCATCATACCCAAAGGGCCAGACCGGGTGCTTATAAGGGATTATGCTTCTCAAACACGAAAAGTTCCCAAGTGCACTTTCGTGTAATAATCACATCATCAGGGGAGACACAAGAGAGAAATAAACAGTCAGTTGATATACATCGAAGAGACGAAGCTAGGACGCCATTTGGTAAACATGTGATTGTCACATGTTTACCAAATGGCATCCTCGCTTCGTCTCTTCGATGTATATCAACTGACTTTTATTTCTCTCTTGTGTCTCCCCTGATGATGTGATTATTACACGAAAGTGCACTTGGGAACTTATCGTGTTTCATTTTCCCCGTGGACTCATATGGATATATATATATATATATATATATATATATATATATATATATATATATATATATATATATATATATATATATATATAGCATATTATATAAAGAGATCTCGTTAAAGAGCCTTTGAAGGTTCGTGTTTCTCAACACCTGATATTAAGGTGGTGTTGAGGTCGGGCCGTCTGTGTGGTCTCTTTACCACAAGACTCAGTTGTCCTCCTCGCGATTCGAACCATGAGATCAGGCCCCTTGCTCCGTCCTCGGGGCTCGAGGCAAATCTCTCCTGGAAGGTTTCAGTCTCGGGCGAGACCTTCTGTTGATACTTGAGATTCCAAAGCCAGTCTCCTTCGTCACCTTGCAAACCCATGAACCGGTTGCCTCTTGATGCTCCGGCCTCCTGCCTGCACTCCCTCAGGTCAGTCCTCTCCTCAACCCCTGAGCACGAGGGCATGACTTTGACCTGATCTTATTAAGGAGCAGGTCACAGGTCATGCCATCATACCCAGAGGTCGTACCGTCGTTCTGGTAATTTGAATTTACGAACCCTCAAACCACTTCACTTTGAACCCCTGATAAACCTATCTTCGAGCCGCTTGAAACATTAACCTAAGTTTTACTCGTAGTGTCAGCATCACTGCCACTATGTATCATGTGTTTGTTGTATCCCAGACCTCCCTCCTTCCTTCCTGACGGGAGAGAAATGCTTTGGGTTCCTGGTCCCCCACTCGGGCCCACCTGTCACCCTCCGGTGTCCACTGTACGCTCTATGCAGGCCTCCACCTACCCCTGGACATGTGCCCCTCACCCACACACTCACTGAGGTGCTTGGTCTATGTATATGTAGACGATAAGAAATCGAAGACTAAAAACCTCTTGGTGTTGGAACCTGTAAGCCGGTCTTTTATCCTGACGTTTGGCATTCTGATCACTCCTCCCTCTGGAGGCTCAGGCCCTGAGATCACCCTCCCTCCTGACGTGTGATACAAGACTTATTCTCCTCACGAGCCCTGGGGGCCTGGCTCCGTCCCAAGAGTTATAACCACCAGACTAGTTACCTTAACGAGTTGACTTTCATCCAATCAACGTAAAGTTACGGTGCGCTAGATAACGACCTCTTGGTCAGTCTAGATCCCAGCTGGAAGACTCACAAGACGAGAGTTGAACATGTGTGTGTGTGTGTGTGTGTGTGTGTGTGTGTGTGTGTCACCGTCATATACAAGACATTACCATGGTGTTCAGACTTCCTGGTATGTGTTGTGTGTGTTGTTATGGCCGAGTGACTACATGTGGGTCACCTGATGACCCGCCACCTGGGTGGAATGACTTCAAACTCTGCAAAATGTCGACTGTTTTATTTCATTTATTTATTTTTTCGTGTGACATTTTCTTGTGTGGTAAAGGTGTATGACTGACATGCTTTTGATAGTTCAATAGATAGATACATAGACAATGATTTCTGAATGTATTTATGTAAATTTTCGCCTGGATGAGTGTGGGTATATATTTGGCTGATTAAACTGTGATATTTTGTCTACTTGGTTACGTTATGTGTTTCTTGTTCAGCCCAAAAGTAATGTTTAGTAAACTCTTGTTTATAAATGATGAATATTTCGAGCGTACGAGCCTTGAGCACGACGGCACGAGCCTTGAGCACGACGGCACGAGCCTTGAGCACGACGGCACGAGCCTTGAGCACGACGGCACGAGCCTTGAACACGACGGCACGAGCCTTGAGCACGACAGCACGAGCCTTGAGCACGACGGCACGAGCCTTGAACACGACGGCACGAGCCTTGAGCACGACGGCACGAGCCTTGAGCACGACGGCACGAGCCTTGAGCAGGTCGTTACGAGCCTTGAGCACGACGGCACGAGCCTTGAGCAGGTCGTTACGAGCCTTGAGCACGACGGCACGAGCCTTGAGCAGGTCGTTAGGAGCCTTGAGCAGGTCGTTACGAGCCTTGAGCACGACGGCACGAGCCTTGAACACGACGGCACGATCCTTGAGCACGACGGCACGAGCCTTGAGCATGACGGTACGACCCTTGAGCACGACGGCACAAGTCCTTGAGCATGACGGTACGACCCTTGAGCACGACGGCACGAGCCTTGAGCACGACGGCACGATCCTTGGGCATGTAATGGCCTGACCTTTGACCTGACCCGTGATAGTCCGGTGGTAAGGCCAGGCCGCATCATAGCTGCCTCGTGTTCAGAGGTTAAGTAATTATGTAACATTATATCATGTTGACCCACATTGTTTTTTCCTTCCTCGCGTTGTAGACTGTTCATGTACGTGCTAGGAAACGTAGCTAAGTGTTTCAACTGTCGCGTGGTGGATTACTTTTTACGTCCTGGTGTTGTGAATCACCTTATATGTCCTGGCGTTGTGAATCACCTTATGTGTCCTGGCGTTGTGAATCACCTTATATGTCCTGGCGTTGTGAATCACCTTATATGTCCTGGTGTTGTGAATCACCTTATATGTCCTGGTGTTGTGAATCACCTTATATGTCCTGGTGTTGTGAATCACCTTATACGTCATGGTGTTGTGAATCACCTTATACGTCCTGGTGTTGTGAATCACCTTATATGTCCTGGTGTTGTGAATCACCTTATACGTCCTGGTGTTGTGAATCACCTTATACGTCATGGTGTTGTGAATCACCTTATACGTCATGGTGTTGTGAATCACCTTATACGTCCTGGTGTTGTGAATCACCTTATACGTCCTGGTGTTGTGAATCACCTTATACGTCCTGGTGTTGTGAATCACCTTATACGTCATGGTGTTGTGAATCACCTTATATGTCCTGGTGTTGTGAATCACCTTATACGTCATGGTGTTGTGAATCACCTTATACGTCCTGGTGTTGTGAATCACCTTATACGTCATGGTGTTGTGAATCACCTTATACGTCCTGGTGTTGTGAATCACCTTATACGTCATGGTGTTGTGAATCACCTTATACGTCATGGTGTTGTGAATCACCTTATACGTCCTGGTGTTGTGAATCACCTTATACGTCATGGTGTTGTGAATCACCTTATACGTCCTGGTGTTGTGAATCACCTTATACGTCCTGGTGTTGTGAATCACCTTATACGTCATGGTGTTGTGAATCACCTTATACGTCATGGTGTTGTGAATCACCTTATACGTCATGGTGTTGTGAATCACCTTATACGTCATGGTGTTGTGAATCACCTTATACGTCATGGTGTTGTGAATCACCTTATATGTCCTGGTGTTGTGAATCACCTTATACGTCATGGTGTTGTGAATCACCTTATATGTCCTGGTGTTGTGAATCACCTTATACGTCATGGTGTTGTGAATCACCTTATATGTCCTGGTGTTGTGAATCACCTTATACGTCATGGTGTTGTGAATCACCTTATACGTCATGGTGTTGTGAATCACCTTATACGTCCTGGTGTTGTGAATCACCTTATACGTCCTGGTGTTGTGAATCACCTTATACGTCATGGTGTTGTGAATCACCTTATACGTCATGGTGTTGTGAATCACCTTATACGTCATGGTGTTGTGAATCACCTTATACGTCATGGTGTTGTGAATCACCTTATACGTCCTGGTGTTGTGAATCACCTTATACGTCATGGTGTTGTGAATCACCTTATACGTCCTGGTGTTGTGAATCACCTTATATGTCCTGGTGTTGTGAATCACCTTATATGTCCTGGTGTTGTGAATCACCTTATACGTCATGGTGTTGTGAATCACCTTATACGTCCTGGTGTTGTGAATCACCTTATACGTCCTGGTGTTGTGAATCACCTTATACGTCCTGGTGTTGTGAATCACCTTATATGTCCTGGTGTTGTGAATCACCTTATATGTCCTGGTGTTGTGAATCACCTTATACGTCATGGTGTTGTGAATCACCTTATATGTCCTGGTGTTGTGAATCACCTTATATGTCCTGGTGTTGTGAATCACCTTATATGTCCTGGTGTTGTGAATCACCTTATATGTCCTGGTGTTGTGAATCACCTTATATGTCCTGGTGTTGTGAATCACCTTATACGTCCTGGTGTTGTGAATCACCTTATACGTCATGGTGTTGTGAATCACCTTATATGTCCTGGTGTTGTGAATCACCTTATATGTCCTGGTGTTGTGAATCACCTTATACGTCCTGGTGTTGTGAATCACCTTATACGTCATGGTGTTCTGAATCACCTTATACGTCATGGTGTTGTGAATCACCTTATACGTCATGGTGTTGTGAATCACCTTATATGTCCTGGTGTTGTGAATCACCTTATATGTCCTGGTGTTGTGAATCACCTTATATGTCCTGGTGTTGTGAATCACCTTATACGTCATGGTGTTGTGAATCACCTTATATGTCCTGGTGTTGTGAATCACCTTATATGTCCTGGTGTTGTGAATCTAAAGCGTTGCGTGCATCACGTGCAGGTACCACGGGGTTGTACCTTCACAAGGAGGAAGCGCATGGGGGGAAAGCTAATAATAGAACTATTAGAAAATAGGAATATTCTTCTTGGGGGGGGAAGAAAGTGCCCCGGACTCTGCCCTAGAGACGACTATCCCATGGCCAGGGGTTGGGGAGATCACCGCTCGTGGTCTGCTGAAAAGGCATTTGTAGGAGGGCTTAAAGCTGGGTTGAGGGAAGAGAATGGTATATTGATTGGTGGTGTGTTGCTCCTTGGTGAGACGTAGGGGAGGGGGGTTATAAGGAGGGAGGAGGCAGGGGTGGGGACAAGATGTAGTGGGAGGGAGGAGTCGGGGGTGGACAAGATGTAGTGGGAGGGAGGAGTCGGGGGTGGACAAGATGTAGTGGGAGGGAGGAGGGTTAGTCATCGTGATGGAGAAATTGGTGATTGTTGCGTGATGGCGCCATTGTGCTGCTGAGCATGACCCCAGCTGTCTTACTCGGTGTATGGTAGAGCGTCCTTACCCAGGGCCGGGGGGAGTATGTTTCCGCTTGAGTAAGAGCGAGAGGTACTTACCTTGGGTGAAACGGTGGTACTTACCTTGGGTAAGAGAGGGGGGGGTAATTACGTTAGGTAAAAGAGGGGTACTTACCTTGGGTAAGAAAGGGAGGGATGGGGAGGTATGGGTTACTTACTCTGGTGAAGGGTTAGGGAACATGGGTGGTTGTGGGTTGATATGGGGGTATTCCTGGTGAGTAAGGGAGAGGGGGGGGGGGGGAAGAATATTGGAATGCCTTCTGTAGGTGAACGAAAAGATTTGAAGTATTAACCCACCCCTCCTTGTATTTAAATTTCTAAAAGGGGAAACCGAAGAAGGAGTCATGCGGGGAGTGCTCATCCTCCTCGAAGGCTCAGATTAGGGTGTCTAAATGTGTGTGGATGTAACCAAGAGGAGAAAAAGGGGAGATAGGTAGTATGTTTAAGGAATGGAACTTGGATGTTTTGGCTTTGAGTGAAACGAAGCTCATGGGTAAAGGGGAAGAGTGATTTGGGAATGTCTTGGGAGTAAAGTCATGGGTTGGTGAGAAGACAAGAGCAAAGGAAAGAGTATCACTCCTCCTGAAGCAGGAGTTGTAGGAGTATGTGATAGAGTGTAAGAAAGTAAACTCTAGATTCATATGAGTAAAACTGAAAGTGGATGGAGAGAGATGGGTGATTATAGGTGCCTATGCACTTGGTCATAAGAAAGATCATGAGAGGCAAGTGTTTTGGGAGCAGCTGAGTGAGTGTGTTAGCAGCTTTGATGCACGAGACCGGGTTATAGTGATCGATGATTTGAATGCAAAGGTGAGTAATATGGCATTTGAGGGTATGATTGGTGTACATGGGGTGTTCAGTGTTGTAAATGGAAATGGTAAAGAGCTTGTAGATTTATGTGCTGAAAAAGGACTGGTGATTGGGAATACCTGGTTTAAAAAGAGATATACTTAAGTATACGTATGTGAGTAGGAGAGATGGCCAGAGGGCGTTATTGGATTACGTGTTGATTGAAATGCGTGTAAAAGAAAGACTTTTGGATGTTAATGTGCTGAGAGGGGCAGCTGGAGGGATGTCTGATCACTATCTTGTGGAGGCGAAGATGAAGATTCGTTGAGGTTTTCAGAAAAAAAAAGAGAGAATGTTGGGGAGAAGAGGATGATTAGAGTAAGTGAGCTTGGAAAGGAGACTTGTGTGAGGAAGTACCAGGAGAGACTGAGTACAAAATGGAAAAAGGTGAGAACAAAGGACGTAAGGGGAGTGGGGAGGAATGCGATGCATTTAGGGAAGCAGTGATGGCTTGCACAAAAAATGCATGTGGCATAAGAAAGGAGGGAGGTGGGCAGATTAGAAAGGGTAGTAAGTGGTAGGATGAAGAAGTAAGATTGTTAGTGAAAGGAAAAGAGAGGCGTTTGGGCGATTTTGTAGGGAAGTAGTGTAAATGACTGGGAGATGTATAAAAGAAAGCGGCAGGAGGTCAAGAGAAAGGTGCAAGAGGTGAAAAAGAGGGCAAATGAGAGTTGGGGTGAGAGAGTATCATTAAATTTAAGGGAGAATAAAAACGTTTTGGGAGGAGGTAAATAGTGCTTAAGACAAGAGAACAAATGGAAACATCGGTGAAGGGGGCAAATGGGGAGGTAATAACAAGTAGTGATGAAGTGAGGAGATGGAGTGAGTATTTGGAAGGTTTGTTGAATGTGTTTGATGATAGAGTGGGAGATATAGGGTGTTTTGGTCGAGGTGGTGTGCAAAGTGAGAGGGTTAGGGAGAATGGTCTGGTAAACAGAGGAGAGGTAGTGAAAGCTTTGCGGAAGATGAAAGCCAGCAAGGCGGGGGTTTTGGATGGTATTGCCGTGGAATTTATTAAAAAAGGGGGTGACGGTTTTGTTGATTGGTTGATAAGGATATTCAGTGTATGTATGGGTCATGGTAAAGTGCCTGAAGATTGGCGGAATTCGTGCATAGTGACATTGTACAAAAGCAAAGGGGATAAAGGTGAGTGTTCAAATTACAGAGGTATAAGTTTATTGAGTATTCCTGGGAAATTTTATGGGAGGGTATTGATTGAGAGTGTGAAGGCATGTACAGAGCTTCAGATTGGGAAAGAGCAGTGTGGTTTCAGAAGTGGTAGAGGATGTTTGGATCAGGTGTTTGCTTTGAAGAATGTATGTGAGAAATACTTAGAAAAACTGATGGATTTGTATGTAGCATTTTTAGATCTGGAGAAGGTATATGTTAGGGTTGATAGAAATGCTTTGTGGAAGGTTTTAAGAGTTTATAGTGTAGGAGGTAAGTAGCTAGAAGCAGTGAAAAGTTTTTATCGAGGATGTAAGTCATATGTAGGAGAAGGAAGAGAGGAAAGTGATCAGTTCCCAGTGAATGTTGGTTTGCGGCAGGGGTGCGTGACGTCTCCATGATTGTTTAATTTGTTAATGGATGAGGTGGTTAGGGAGGTGAATGCAAAGGTTTTGGAGAAAGGAGCAAGTATGCAGTCTGTTGTAGATGAGAGGGACTTGGAAGTGAGTCAGTTGTTCACTGATGATACAGCGCTGGTGGCTGATTCGTGTGAGAAACTGCTGAAGTTGGTGATTGAGTTTGGTAGTGTGTGAAAGAAGAAAGTTGAGAGTAAATTTGAATAAAAGCAAGGTTATTAGGTTCAGTATGGTGAGGGACAAGTAAATTGGGAGGTAAGTTTGAATGGAGAAAAACTGGAGGAAGTGAAGTGTTTTAGATATCTGGGAGTGGATTTAGCAGCGAATGGAATCATGGAAGCGGAAGTGAGTCATAGGGTGAGGGAGGGGGCAAAGGTTCTGGGAGCGTTGAAGAATGTGTGGAAGGCGAGAACGTTATCTCGGAATGCAAAAATGGGTATGTTTGAAGGAATAGTGGTTCCAACAATGTCATATAGTTGCGAGGCATGGGCTATAGATAGGGTTGTGCGGTGGAGGGTGGTTGTGTTGGAAATGAAATGTTTTTAGGACAATATATGGTATGAGGTCTTTTGACCGTGTAAGTAATGAAAGAGTAAGAGAGATGTGTCGTATTCAAAAGAGTGTATTTGAGATAGCAGAAGTGGGTGTGTTGAAATGGTGTGGACATATGGATAGAATGAGTGTGGAAAGATTGACAAAGAGGATCTATGTGTCAAAGGTGGAGGGAAGAAGGAGAAGCGGGGAGACCTCAGTTGGAGGTGGAAGGATGGAGTGAAAAAGATTTTGAATGATCGGGGCCTTAACATACAGGAGGATGAAAGACGTGCAAGGAATAGAGTGAATTGGAACGATGTGGTATACCGGGGTCGACGTGGTGTCACTGGATTGAACCAGAGCATGTGAAGCGTCTAGGGTAAACCATGGAAAGGTCTCTGGGGCTTGGATGTGGAAAGGGAGGTGTGGTTTCAGTGCATTACATATAACAACTTGAGACTGATTGTAAACAAATGTGACCCTTTTTGTCATTTCCTGGCGCTGCTTTGCTGGAGGGGTGAATGCTATTACATGTGTGGCGTGGTGGTGACGGTAACGGATGAAGGTAGCAAGTATGATTATGTACATGTTTATATGTGTGTGTGTGTGTCTATGTATATGTATGTCTGCGTTGAAAAGTATATGTATGTATATGTGCGTTTATGGGCATTTATGTATATACATGTATATGTGGGTGGGTTGAGCCAGTCCTCGTCTGTTTCCTTGCGCTACCTCGCTGACGCTGGAGACGGTGATTAAGTATAATAATGAATAAATAAATAGATGAATGAATATATATATATATATATATATATATATATATATATATATATATATATATATATATATATATATATACATTGTGTGGGGGGAATGAAGTTTGAAACACGGGGAAATATTTTATCATCAATATGAAAGACAAAAATACTTTAGATATTTATCATGTTTACAGTTTTTTGTTTTCAAATATTTATCGTCTACATATACAGATACATATACATATACATAGCACTTCAGTGAGAGTATGGGTGAGGGGCACATCTCCAGGGGTAGGTGGAGGCCTGTATAGAGCGTACAGTGGGTACAGTACATGGACACAGGAGGGTGACAGGTGGGCCCGAGTGGGGAACCAGGAACCCGTCAGGGAGGGAAGGAGGGAAGTCTGGGATACATCAGATACATGATACATAGTGGCAGGATAGTGAGTGATACTGGCAGCAACATAGGTAACAACATTTGTGTAACACCAAGCAAGTTCACAATGTGTCGTACATATACTGAAGTATTTGCGTGAATGTTGGAGGAAGTTGCAGTGTTTACTGTTTGGTGAGCGTTGCAGCATGTAACAGTCTGATTCATCTGGACCTTCACCAGACAGACCTGGGCACAGGCGGGGCTGCGGGGTTAGAGAACAGGTGTAGGACAAGTCAGATAAGGGGAGAAGTATCTCATCTTCGTTGGTTGGAGAATTGTTTAACTTTGAAGATTGTTAGTCGCTCATATTGAAGTATGTGTTACCCCCACACCTGGGTCTGGGACCTTACCTTACGTATACCTTACGATAGTTCCTGAAGTCGTCTACCCCCACAGCTGGGTCTGCCTCCTCTGTTCAGTCAGTTTGTTTGTGGCTGGTGGCAGGTATGACCTATCATCCTACTAAACTATTACATCTTGGTGATCTTGACCTCTACGTCTCATGGTAGGTCGAGTCTGGACCAGTTTTGATGAATTAGATTTTTTCGACATTTGTTACTGATGAAGAAATCGTCATTAACATTTATCTTCACTTTTGTTATTGTCTTAATCATTAATATTTCTTACGTTTGATGTTAACATCATCATCGTTAACATTGTGACTATAGTATTAACTTAAGTTCTTGTTATTAACGCAGTGAGTGACCCGTCTGGAGGGAGGTAGGGAGGTCTAGGATACATCAGATACATGTTACATAGTTACGTGATGAGCTTCACATAGCACCACCACACGAATTTTATATGATGGCTGGATGTGCTCATAGGTCGTACTGTTGTGCTGAAGGGTCGTGCTGAAGAGGTTGAGGACAGTGCGGGAGAGGAAGACAGGAGGAGAGGAGCACAGCAGCCAGGAACCCCCAGGTGGGTCGGGTCAGGAGGTCGTGGGTGCTGGGGCTGCCGGGCGAGGGTTGGTCTCGGGTATCAGGCCGCCCCCCCCCCCCACCCCACCCCATCTCCACTGGGGAGGGAGGGGGTGACGGCGTCCCTCTGGGCCGCTATAAGGCCCTCCTTGTTCGGAGGACCTCGCCTCACGTTTTCGAATGTTTTGATGCTCTAGTTTTATATATATATATATATATATATATATATATATATATATATATATATATATATATATATATATATATATATCTTTTTTCTTTTAAACTATTCGCCATTTCCCGCGTTAGCGAGGTAGCGTTAAGAACAGAGGAATGGGCCTTTTTTGGAATATCCTCACCTGGCCCCCTCTGTTCCTTCTTTTGGAAAATTAAAAAAAAAAAAACGAGAGGGGAGGATTTCCAGCCCCCCGCTCCCTCCCCTTTTAGTCGCCTTCTACGACACGCAGGGAATACGTGGGAAGTATTCTTTCTCCCCTATTCCCAGGGAAATATATATATATATATATATATATATATATATATATATATATATATATATATATATATATATATATATATATATATAACAATAATAGTTTGCCTCCCATCTCCATTTTATCAGCATTTTTTCCTCCATATTTTCATCGCCTTGTTCCCCTCCACTTTCTACCCCACCATGGGCGACGTGACCCCCCGCCCTCCCCCGTAGGTGGACGTTATGTGCCGGGAAGAGCAGGACTGACGGAGACGAGGCCATGTCAACAACCTTTTGAATGAGGTTAACATTGTGCACACGACCTCCTGCTGGAGCCGCTATCGTCACTACTGCTTCTCCTTCAGTGGAGTGTGAGTGGCCCTTGTGAGCCTGTGACTCGGGTATCCTGTCATGCCCGTGCGGGCGGGCGGGCGCGTCTCCCTCTGGGATGTGTTAACTGGCTGTGTGTGCGTCTGGCACCTCCATGTGGTGTGGAGGAAGACATGCGGGTCAGTATGGTAGGGTTCGAGAATGGGCGAGGCCAGTTGGAACCAGTATTATTGTAACGCCGGCACCTCACCGTATGGGGGGTTTGTTTCCTAATATATATTGTCTAGTTATATATAGATAAAACTTTTCAGAGAGAGTATAGGTGAGGGGCACATGTCCAGTGGTAGGTGGAGGCCTGTAGAGAGCGTACAGTACATGGACATGAGAGGGTGACAGGTGGGCCCGAGTCATTAACACCGTCAGATCATAAGTGTTGGTTTATGATAAATGTGTTAGAAAATGATGAGACTCGTTGCCGTGTAGTGTACTTCACAATGATGAAATTGAGACATGTCCCTCGTACGCCTATCTAGGTATCACTATCGGTCCCATCATTGATCCACAGACTTGTGTATCGAACCTAACAACTAAACTCCTTGCTCGCAGCCCACAACCTCCTCGTGCCCTCATGCGCAGGAATATTGATGTGGTTATCAACTCTGTCGAGAACTTTTCTTTGTACGTACGATCTGTACGAGCTTACCGTGCCTTCCACCTGTCTGTGGCTGATCCTAAACATTTTCCTTGCCTGGTGTTGTGAAGGCGGTCTCATTTCTCTTGCACTTCATCTTATTGTGTGGATGGCGTCTCGTTTCTCCAGGAAACAGACTTTTGAAACTGAAGATGAAGTAACAGTGTGTGGCGACGTGCACCATGGTAAGGTAGGGTGGTGGGTGGTCCGACTTGTTTTTCTGCCTGGCTGGAGCTCTGTGTTGGGATTAGAACCCTTCCATCACACGGTTGAAAACCTTAACCACGTCGGTACGATCCTTAACCACGACGATACGATCCTTAACCACGACGGTACGATCCTTAACTGCGACGGTACGATCCTTAACCACGAAGGTACGATCCTTAACCACGACGGTACGATCCTAAATCACGACGGTACGATCCTTAACTGCGACGGTGCGATCCTTAACCACGACGGTACGATCCTTAATCACGACGGTACGATCCTTAATCACGACGGTACGATCCTTCACCACGACGGTACGATCCTTACCACGATGGTACGACCCTTGAGCACGATGGTATAACCCTTGGTCATCATGACCTGGCCTTTGTCCCGACCATTACGTCAGCGGTCGAGCCATGATGCTCAGGGGTCATACCGTCGTGCTCAGCGGTCGTACCGTCGTGCTCAGCGGTCGTACCGTCGTGCTCAGGGATCGTACCGTCGTGTCCAGGGGTCGTACCGTCGTGCTCAGGGGTCGTACTGTCGTGCTTAGAAAGTTTTAAACAAGGATTTGCGATGAGAGGGGAGAGGCGGTCGTGGGGCTGCTAAAGTTGAGTTGCTAGGCCGAGAGGTTGGTGGGTAATGCTGCAGGAGAGGTTGTTAGATACATGAAGTTTGTGGGGTTGGTTAGTCAGTTGGTTGGTGGGGTTGCTAGATTAGGGCAATGATGGTTTGGGGGGAGTTGATAGATTAATGGATGACCGGGATCAGGTTGAAAGAAATGCACAAAAGAGCTCGTAGGAAATGAAATAAAAGAAGTTAACGAAAAATATGTTGGAATTGTGAGGATGGAAAGTTTTGTTGTGACGGTGATGGCCGGAGTGACAGTGATGCGGCGGCAGTGAGCCTCCTTGCAGTGTTGATGTCAGGTGAACTTGGCAGTGTCTCCTGACGTCGTCTGACGTCTCAGTAAAGTGTCTTTTTCCCTCGGTTGAGGACGTCTTTTTCGACGTTCAAAGGAGAAGTGTACGGAAAGAGGCGTTGGGTAAGATCTTGAACCCCTCGCGCGAAGTGTGACCGTTTATCCACCGACCTCAGACTTCAACACGTGTACAGTGCAGACCTATATCAAGTTTTCAAAATCTGAAACGCTTCGAGTCTGAATGGTCAGAATACATCAGAATACACCGTCGGTCAGATGGTAGTGGACGTCGGATCTGGTACCTCTCCTAATATCTTGCTTCTCGCTGAGCCGCACTTGTCTAATGATGTTCTCACTGGCACCATTCTCATCTCCAACTATGATCTCCACACACGATTACGGGTCAAAGGTGTTGTGTGGACTTACTCGAAGATCAGCACACCTGTGGCCACACCTCGAGGACTTTAAGTACCCGAACTTTGATGTTATGTGGCTCATAGTCGATCTATCGATTACCACAGCTTTCCTTTGTTTCGCCCACTGCCCTCCTACTTCAAGAAATGTTATAACTTTCTCTGACTATCTAAACTCCTCTCATTCTTGACCCGAGGTCATCTATCTTGGGGATTTCAACTTTCAAGGTAGGAAATCTCTGGACTCCGCCTCCCATACAGATGATGGAGGTATGGAAGCCCTCACGTTCTCCATTATTAGTGATCTAGAGCAAATTGTCTTCCGCCCCACCCATATTCCTGAACACTGTGACCACTACCCTAATATTCTGCATTTGTTTTTCACCTCTGATCCTTCGCGATGTAGTTACGCACTCTCGCCCCCAATCCGGCCACACTCACATAAATGTATCTATTTCAACAGCACCCCCCTCCTCCAGCAGCCCCTTCTACACATAAATATTGGCACCTGAACAAAGCTGACTGGAATAACTTACGATTTTTCTTCTTAATTAGTGATGCTTCTGTCTCCGCCAAACGCATAGCAGAGGTTATTCTTGCGGAATGGAAGTCATTTATCCCCACTTCCTCCAAGACGACTTCTTCATCCAGTCTATGGTTCAACCGTTCCTGTTATGAGGTCATTAAGGCAAGGGACCAGGAATATCAGGCTTAGAAAATTCTCCTTTTTCTGGCTCCCATTTAGCTTTCATCACTGCCCGTAATCACTGCAAGCACGTTATCCGTGAGGCTAAACGTTCTTTTATTCAAAGGAAGTGCGATAACCTCTCCTCGTCTTCCACTGATAGGTCTTTCTGGTCTTTAGCTAAGGGCATCTCTAACAACTTCTGTTGCTCTACCTTCCCTTCACTTTCCGTTATGACGGTACTATAGCTGTCTCTCGCGTAGACAGAGCAACTCTTTGGCTCCCGTTTCTCCTCTAACTGCACCTTGGATGACTAACATTCCTTCATCCCCTGATGCTCCTCTTACTAATCCTACTCCCCTTCACATAATCTCTTTCCGGACTGTCCGAAAAGCGCTTCTGTCTCTGGACACAAGTAAGGCTTATGGTCCTAATGGCATCCATTCTCGTGTACTGAAAGAGTGAACCTACACCTGTGCTTGCTCGTATGTTCCGCTTCTCTTTAAAAACCAGAACTTTTCCATCTTGGAAGCATGCATTGATACATCCCATCCTTAAGAATGAGGGTGACCGTCCTATTACTTTGTCATCTACGACTTCCAAAGTCTTTGAATCCCTTTTCAACTTCCATATCCTTAAACAACTCGAAAATCACAGTGTCACTGATCACCAGTATGTCTTTCATAAGACGAGATCCGCTAGTGATATTCTTTCCTATCTTACCAACGTCTGTTATCTTCCCTTAAAGATTCTGGGGAGTCGTGTGTAGTTGCCCTTGACACGTTCAAGGCTTTTGACAGGGTGTCGCATCAGGGTCTCATCTCTGAGCTCCCCTCTTTTGGTTTCCCTCACTCACTTTGCTCCTTCATATCTAGCTTCCTCTCCGGCCGACCTATCTCTGTTTGTGTGTGTCCCTCAAGATTCTGTCCTGTCTCCCAAACATTTTCTCCTCTTTATCAATGATTTCTTCTCCACAAATAATAAGATGCACCCATACGCTTTCGACTCAACAGTGTATTCATCTATCTTCAATTCTTCTTCTTCTCTCACTCGACCTGCATCTCGTCTCGACACAGCTTCTTAAGTAAACTCAGACTTTGAGAGGATATTTTCAGTGGGGTAGACGAAATCTTGTTAAGTTTAATGCCATCTGGACCCACTTCCTGTCCATTTCTTTATCGAAAACTCCTCAACTCTCGTCTCTCCTTCGCCGGTCCTGTAATTTCTCTTGATTCACTATCTTGGAAACCCCACTGTACGGGTATGGCGAAGACTGCCTCTAAGAAACTGGGACTTCTGCTGTGATGTTGGGATTTAGATAACTTTATTTATTGTTGGCACTTGATGAGGTGGATTGTCTCCATGAAACATGTCGTGTCACATGTATAGACTAATTACATGTTAAATAAAGATTATATGGACTACTGAAGTGCGATTTCACCTTCATATATATATATATATATATATATATATATATATATATATATATATATATATATATATATATATATATTTTTTTTTTTTTTTTTTTTTTTTTTTTTTTTTTTTACTTTGTCGCTGTCTCCCGCGTTTGCGAGGTAGCGCAAGGAAACAGACGAAAGAAATGGCCCAACCCCCCCCCATACACATGTACATACACACGTCCACACACGGAAATATACATACCTACACAGCTTTCCATGGTTTACCCCGGACGCTTCACATGCCTTGATTCAATCCACTGACAGCACGTCAACCCCTGTATACCACATCGCTCCAATTCACTCTATTCCTTGCCCTCCTTTCACCCTCCTGCATGTTCAGGCCCCGATCACACAAATCTTTTCACTCCATCTTTCCACCTCCAATTTGGTCTCCCTCTTCTCCTCGTTCCCTCCACCTCCGACACATATATCCTCTTGGTCAATCTTTCCTCACTCATTCTCTCCATGTGCCCAAACCATTTCAAAACACCCTCTTCTGCTCTCTCAACCACGCTCTTTTTATTTCCACACATCTCTCTTACCCTTACGTTACTTACTCGATCAAACCACCTCACACCACACATTGTCCTCAAACATCTCATTTCCAGCACATCCATCCTCCTGCGCACAACTCTATCCATAGCCCACGCCTCGCAACCATACAACATTGTTGGAACCACTATTCCTTCAAACATACCCATTTTTGCTTTCCGGGATAATGTTCTCGACTTCCACACATTTTTCAAGGCTCCCAAAATTTTCGCCCCCTCCCCCACCCTATGATCCACTTCCGCTTCCATGGTTCCATCCGCTGACAGATCCACTCCCAGATATCTAAAACACTTCACTTCCTCCAGTTTTTCACCATTCAAACTCACCTCCCAATTGACTTGACCCTCAACCCTACTGTACCTAATAACCTTGCTCTTATTCACATTTACTCTTAACTTTCTTCTTCCACACACTTTACCAAACTCCGTCACCAGCTTCTGCAGTTTCTCACATGAATCCGCCACCAGCGCTGTATCATCAGCGAACAACAACTGACTCACTTCCCAAGCTCTCTCATCCCCAACAGACTTCATACTTGCCCCTCTTTCCAAAACTCTTGCATTTACCTCCCTAACAACCCCATCCATAAACAAATTAAACAACCATGGAGACATCACACACCCCTGCCGCAAACCTACATTCACTGAGAACCAATCACTTTCCTCTCTTCCTACACGTACACATGCCTTACATCCTCGATAAAAACTTTTCACTGCTTCTAACAACTTGCCTCCCACACCATATATTCTTAATACCCTCCATAGAGCATTTCTATCAACTCTATCATATGCCTTCTCCAGATCCATAAATGCTACATACAAATCCATTTGCTTTTCTAAGTATTTCTCACATACATTCTTCAAAGCAAACACCTGATCCACACATCCTCTACCACTTCTGAAACCACACTGCTCTTCCCCAATCTGATGCTCTGTATATGCCTTCACCCTCTTCAATCAATACCCTCCCATATAATTTACCAGGAATACTCAACAAACTTATACCTCTGTAATTTGAGCACTCACTCTTATCCCCTTTGCCTTTGTACAATGGCACTATGCACGCATTCCGCCAATCCTCAGGCACCTCACCATGAGTCATACATACATTAAATAACCTTACCAACCAGTCAACAATACAGTCACCCCCTTTTTTAATAAATTCCACTGCAATACCATCCAAACCTGCTGCCTTGCCGGCTTTCATCATCCGCAAAGCTTTTACTACCTCTTCTCTGTTTACCAAATCATTTTCCCTAACCCTCTCACTTTGCACACCACCTCGACCCAAACACCCTATATCTGCCTACTCTGTCATCAGACACATTCAACAAACCTTCAAAATACTCATTCCATCTCCTTCTCACATCACCACTACTTGTTATCACCTCCCCATTTACGCCCTTCACTGAAGTTCCCGATTTGCTCCCTTGTCTTACGCACCCTATTTACCTCCTTCCAGAACATCTTTTTATTCTCCCTAAAATTTACTGATAGTCTCTCACCCCAACTCTCATTTGCCCTTTTTTTCACCTCTTGCACCTTTCTCTTGACCTCCTGTCTCTTTCTTTTATACTTCTCCCACTCAATTGCATTTTTTCCCTGCAAAAATCGTCCAAATGCCTCTCTCTTCTCTTTCACTAATACTCTTACTTCTTCATCCCACCACTCACTACCCTTTCTAAACAGCCCACCTCCCACTCTTCTCATGCCACAAGCATCTTTTGCGCAATCCATCACTGATTCCCTAAATACATCCCATTCCTCCCCCACTCCCCTTACTTCCATTGTTCTCACCTTTTTCCATTCTGTACACAGTCTCTCCTGATACTTCTTCACACAGGTCTCCTTCCCAAGCTCACTTACTCTCACCACCTTCTTCACCCCAACATTCACTCTTCTTTTCTGAAAACCCATACTAATCTTCACCTTAGCCTCCACAAGATAATGATCAGACATCCCTCCAGTTGCACCTCTCAGCACATTGACATCCAAAAGTCTCTCTTTCGCACGCCTGTCAATTAACACGTAATCCAATAACGCTCTCTGGCCATCTCTCCTACTTACATAAGTATACTTATGTATATCTCGCTTTTTAAACCAGGTATTCCCAATCATCAGTCCTTTTTCAGCACATAAATCTACAAGCTCTTCACCATTTTCATTTACAACACTGAACACCCCATGCATACCAATTATTCCCTCAACTGCCGCATTACTCACCTTTGCATTCAAATCACCCATCACTATAACCCGGTCTCGTGCATCAAAACCGCTAACACACTCATTTAGCTGCTCCCAAAACACTTGCCTCTCATGATCTTTCTTCTCATGCCCAGGTGCATATGCACCAATAATCACCCACCTCTCTCCATCAACTTTCAATTTTACCCATATTAATCGAGAATTTACTTTCTTACATTCTATCACATACTCCCACAACTCCTGTTTCAGGAGTATTGCTACTCCTTCCCTTGCTCTTGTCCTCTCACTAACCCCTGACTTCACTCCCCAGACATTTCCAAACCACTCTTCCCCTTTACCCTTGAGCTTCGTTTCACTCAGAGCCAAAACATCCAGGTTCCTTTCCTCAAACATACTACCTATCTCTCCTTTTTTCACATCTTGGTTACATCCACACACATTTAGGCACCCCACTCTGAGCCTTCGAGGAGGATGAGCACTCCCCGCGTGACTCCTTCTGTTTCCCATTTTAGAAAGTTAATGATTTAATGAGACACTTAAAAAAACATTATACGTGCACTTGACGATGGAGAACATACGGGAACCAGTTACGTTGAACACCCGAGCTTAGGACCTGTACACACACAATGTTCTGGGACAGAGCCGAGCGTGTATCCAATTCGAGGGCACTTGTAAGTGTGCACGCGACGCTGGCAGACAGATATAAGCCGAGCACTGGCTGACATGGAACCCAGTTCTGGCTACACTGAACGTGTGGGGAGAGACACTCGAGTCATTGAGACAAGTGTAACTGTTGTAGTCAGCTTTACGAAAAGGCACAAACAGGAATGAGGGAGGAGGAAAAGATAATGAAGACAAGTGTGATGAAGAAAGGTGAAAGCGATGGTAAGAAAGAGTTAGAGAGATAACAGGAGTGACAACGAGTCTCGTCAGGTTGATGGGTCGTGAGGAGAGAGCGCGGAAGCTCGCGAGATAAAGAAACAAGATAAAAAGAGAAAGAGAGAGAGACAGATAGAGAGAGGAAGATTTAAGAGGAAGTGGTGAGGTATTGCTCTCTGCTCGAGCGTGCGGGAGAAAATGAAGGATATTGTTCTTACGTCGTGAGTAAAGGCAGGAGAGAGTGTGTGACATTGTCCAGACTCTAAGTGTGAGAGATAATGAAGGGAACTGTGCCTACATCAAGAGTGAGGCGGAGAATGTGGGCCGAATTATCCTCACTGTAAAAGCAAGAGTGAGGAAATATTTCCATAGGATGGTACGAATTTCAAAGTTGAGAGAATGGGATAAGTCCCGCTGACACTGTGTTATCATGAGACACAAGCGAATCATCTGTAGCTTGCGGCTGTTGGCCCATAGATCTCGAATATTGTCAACACAAACAAACCCTGAGGACCCTGACTACCAGAACTAACATTTCCCTCGACCGCTCATATCACCACACAACGGCCAGGAGTAACGTCTCCGACGACACAAGCCACCCACAATCTTAGCATTAAATGTTTATGATATTTGAGAAGCAGAAGTGTACGCTTTTAGATCATGACCATATGCCTTGGTGCGAGCGCCGCCACTCGTCGTATATTTGCACTTACAAAACCACAGTTTTGAAAACCCGCCTGAAACTCGAGCCTCCTGATGGAGGTTCGGGTTGCGGAAGGGGTTCCTGGCCGATGTTGCTGGGGAACTTGCCCGCCACAGAGCTTCCAACCCTCCTGATCCTGTAGAAGGGGACCAAATCTGGCCAACCTTATAATGTGACATAACTGGACGCCGTTCCAGCAGTGCTCTGAAGACTGCACTGACTATGGGAAGGGTTCCTACCTACGGACTACCTTACTGTAATGATAAGTGGAAAGGTTGCCTCTGTTCCAGGTATCTAGAGACGTGTGTGTAGAAGAGAGCCAAGTGCCGAAGTGGAGGTTTCTGAAAGATCCTTCAACAGCAGGAGGAGGAGGCATTCTAGTTGAACCTCCAGCAGCTGCAGCAACAGCTGTTATAGAAGTATAAATTTCAGTGTTGAACCTCCAGCTGTAGAAGAAGCAGCTGAACGATCGTGGATGGTGTTAGGGTGGGCCGTGAAGTACGTCTCCAGATAAAGATCGTGAGGAATGGGGTGCCATGTCCTCCGTCACCAGGATAAGCATCGCCTCCTGAAGCTTATCACCAGAAGGGGACGCGACTCTGGTCTGAGGAACCCATCTTGGCGATCTTTTCAAAGTTGCCACGACCGTGCCGTCCAGATGTCTTCCTACTGTCCAGACATATTACTGTCCACACATATTCTTGCATCATTTGAGTGTCAGTTGTCTTAGCTTCACTAGTACTGGCCGTCATGCTTCTGACATGTGAGTTGTTCTTTTGACTGTAACTGGAGGGACCGATCTGAATGTATGGACTTCAGCTGGTCGACTTTGTGGTTATGTGAGGTACGGGTGTGGGTCATGGTGTGACATACGGGTGTGGGTCATGATGTGAGGTACGGGTGTGGGTCATGGTGTGACACACGGGTGTGGGTCATGGTGTGACACACGGGTGTGGGTCATGATGTGAGGTACGGGTGTGGGTCATGGTGTAACACACGGGTGTGGGTCATGGTGTGACATACGGGTGTGGGTCATGATGTGAGGGACGGGTGTGGGTCATGGTGTAACACACGGGTGTGGGTCATGGTGTGAGGTACGGGTGTGGGTCATGATGTGAGACTTGAGTTGTGATGTATAAAGACAGACGTGAGTCTTAACATAACGTAGATGTTTATAAAGATTCAGGTTGATATTTACCAACCCCCGCCTGGCACTCGGTGGAACAACAGACATTTATTAAAGTTTACGCTCGTGATAAGTGCTGTCTTAACCTCCCTCATCTTGTGGTTATCCCACGGTGACCTCCCGTGAACCACGTCTGTACTTCTCTGTATCTTTCGTGTACTTGACTGGCCGCTACACGCGTCTCCCCGCCCCCCCAACATTACGAGCTGTTCTCCCCAGATGCCACTCCCGCCCCTCACCACAACCCTTCACCCAGTTTGCCTCTACCTGGCTGTTATCATGGCTGCTGTTGGTGTGATCTCCGTTACCCTTGTGTAGTGAGCGCTTGAGATGGTCTAACCCCCCCCCCTCCCCCAAGCCGCTCGGGTTGCACCCAGATTGTGAGACTCAGTCTCTCCTCCACAGCAGCCTATCTCTCATAAGGTTGTCTCTCTGTACAGTTATCTCAGCAAGGTTGACCTCAGCAGGGTTTTCTCTCAGTAGGGTCGTTTCTCAACAGGGTTCTCCATTACTAAGATTGTCTCTCAGCACATTTCTTGCTCAGCAGGATTATCTCTCAGTAAGTTATGTCTCAGCAGAGTTGTCACTCAGCAGGGTTGTCACTCATCAGGGTTGTCACTCAGCAGGGTTGTCACTCAGCAGGGTTGTCACTCAGCAGGGTTGTTACTCAGCAGGGTTGTCACTCAGCAGGGTTGTTACTCAGCAGGGTTGTCACTCAGCAGGGTTGTCACTCAGCAGGGTTGTCACTCAGCAGGGTTGTCACTCAGCAGGGGTGTCACTCAGCAGGGTTGTCACTCAGCAGGGTTGTCACTCATCAGGGTTGTCACTCAGCAGGGTTGTCACTCAGCAGGGTTGTCACTCAGCAGGGTTGTCACTCAGCAGGGTTGTCACTCAGCAGGGTTGTCACTCAGCAGGGTTGTCACTCAGCAGGGTTGTCACTCAGCAGGGGTGTCACTCAGCAGGGTTGTCACTCAGCAGGGTTGTCACTCATCAGGGTTGTCACTCAGCAGGGTTGTCACTCAGCAGGGTTGTCACTCAGCAGGGTTGTCACTCAGCAGGGTTGTCACTCAGCAGAGTTGTCACTCAGCAGGGTTGTCACTCAGCAGGGTTGTCACTCAGCAGGGTTGTCACTCAGCAGGGTTGTCACTCAGCAGGGGTGTCACTCATCAGGGTTGTCACTCAGCAGGGTTGTCACTCAGCAGGGTTGTCACTCAGCAGGGTTGTCACTCAGCAGGGTTGTCACTCAGCAGAGTTGTCACTCAGCAGGGTTGTCACTCAGCAGGGTTGTCACTCAGCAGGGGTGTCACTCAGCAGGGTTGTCACTCAGCAGGGTTGTCACTCCTGGTGTGGCCAGTCCCTCGTCCATGATGGTCTGGGTTTGTGTATTGGAATATTTGGTCCAGCTGGTTCAGAGTTCCTCACTGCCTCTGTACCTTGGGTTATCTGGTTGAACTATCCTCATCCATGAACAGTTGACCTATCCTCATCCATGAACAGTTGACCTATCCTTATCCATGAACAGTTGACCTATCCTCATCCATGAACAGTTGACCTATCCTTATCCATGAACAGTTGACCTATCCTCATCCATGAACAGTTGACCTATCCTCATCCATGAACAGTTGACCTATCCTCATCCATGAACAGTTGACCTATCCTCATCCATGAACAGTTGACCTATCCTTATCCATGAACAGTTGACCTATCCTCATCCATTAACAGTTGACCTATCCTCATCCATTAACAGTTGACCTATCCTCATCCATGAACAGTTCACCTATCCTCATCCATGAACAGTTGACCTATCCTCATCCATGAACAGTTGACCTATCCTCATCCATGAACAGTTGACCTATCCTCATCCATGAACAGTTGACCTATCCTCATCCATGGACAGTTGACCTATCCTTATCCATGAACAGTTGACCTATCCTCATCCATTAACAGTTGACCTATCCTCATCCATGAACAGTTGACCTATCCTTATCCATGAACAGTTGACCTATCCTCATCCATTAACAGTTGACCTATCCTCATCCATGAACAGTTGACCTATCCTTATCCATGAACAGTTGACCTATCCTCATCCATTAACAGTTGACCTATCCTTATCCATGAACAGTTGACCTATCCTCATCCATGAACAGTTGACCTATCCTCATCCATGAACAGTTGACCTATCCTCATCCATGAACAGTTGACCTATCCTCATCCATGAACAGTTGACCTATCCTCATCCATGGACAGTTGACCTATCCTCATCCATGGACAGTTGACCTATCCTCATCCATGAACAGTTGACCTATCCTCATCCATGAACAGTTGACCTATCCTCATCCATGAACAGTTGACCTATCCTCATCCATGGACAGTTGACCTATCCTCATCCCGTGTTAATACGTCCATTTAACTAAAGGCCTCAGTAACCCCTTTTCTACCGTCATACCTTGCGGAGGGCAATACGAGTCCTAAGGGGTAAGATGGCGTGATGTTTTGGTTTGACCCTACAAGGGTTAGGTCAGAGGCTGAGCCATCGTAGCCTAGGGTCTAACCCTGACGGTCAAGGGTCTCTGGATACGTTGTATCGATTTTAAAGCCCGTGTTACCTGCCACAGCTGAACCAAACTGCATTTATTTTCACCGTTATAATTATCATTATTATTATTATTTTTTTTTTTTTTTTTTTTTTTTTTTTTTTTTATACTATTCGCCATTTCCCGCAATAGCGAGGTAACGTTAAGAACAGAGGACTGGGCCTTTGAGGGAATATCCTCACCTGGCCCCTTACTATTATTATTATTATTATTATTGTCATTATTATTATTACATTTTTCTGAACACTTGGGTTTTTGATGCAGCAACACCCAAGTCTCTGCAACACTTGGTCTGTCTCTACGTCTGTCTGCAGGTGCTGCAGTCTGCAGGTGTTGCAATGGTCGTATGTGTTTCCAACTTGAACTTCGTCAAGGCTTGGGCTCCTTCAACTATATATCCCAAGATTTTCCTTTCTTCTCCCCACACCAGCCTCTCCTCCCCGTCATTCTCTCCCTTCTCCCCTCAGCAGTACACCCAGGTGTGTCACTGTGTATCCCCACAAAAGAAAATCTCTGCAGTATTCTGACCCTCAGTCCAATTTCTAAATTGGACTGGGAGGGAGGGAGAGCCGGCGCGCGTAGCTGTTGCCTCTGAGGTTTTCATTTTGCTTGACCTAGTGTCTTCACGAAGGAAAATGTGTTTCCAGGCTTGAATATACATACAGTTAGGATATATATATATACACACTTCCTGACCCAGTAGTCCTTTCTATCTTCGTGGCCTTTCGCAGCGATCAGGAAGCTGGCCACGTCCACCGATCTCAAAGTGTCATGGTGATGTGTACTTGTATGTGTGAGGAGAGCACGGGGCAGATGAGGTGTGTGTTCCGGGTTTGTCATGGAAGTCGCGACGTGGGCACGAGGGGTTCTGGAATGTGTTGATGAGGTGGGATGGATGATGTCCAGAGTGCAGACGGGAAAAAGGTGACGAGTATATGAATGGGGAGTGTCGGTTCAGATGAGTGGAGCGGTGTTGAAGACTGAGATGGGAGGGCGGCCATTTAGTGTTTATATATATATATATATATATATATATATATATATATATATATATATATATATATATATATATATATATATATTCCTATGAGTCCACGGGGAAAATGAAACACGATAAGTTCCCAAGTGCACTTTCGTGTAATAATCACATCATCAGGGGAGACACAAGAGAGAAATATAACAGTCAGTTAATATAATACTGTTTGCTGTTAGCCTACTTTAAAGCGATGTATCAAGACATTTAGACCAAAAGCAATAGAAAAAAATACATATGTGGTAAACGTACATAACTTAGAAAATGATTGAATATAGTAAAAGAGAAAGATAATTGGTAATGAAAATGGTTGAAGAAAAGATAACTGAATGGGAAAGTAATTGAAGGTAGCTAGATGAATAACTATAATGGAAAATGAAGTACAAGAAATACTCATGTAAATGAAAGTGATTAGAGATAAATCAATGTAAAGGAAAATGAATGATATTAAAAGATTGATCAGTAAAAGAGAAAACTTAAGCTGAAGTTTGGAGAAAACTAGATACAAAGAAGTAAAGGAGAAAAGTGAATTAGAAAACTAAAGGACAAGGAAGGAAGAAAAATAATCCAAAAGGAGAATGAAAGGAAATGTAGTGAAGGAGGCTGGCAATATACAGCTGCTGGCTAGCAAATATGGAGATTTATTCAAATCTCTCGTGTTGCTCTCCCTGCCTTCCGTTTGTAGTATAGACAGGAGCTGTTATCTCCATACGGGATATCTGGATATTCTCTCTCTCTCTCTCTCTCTCTCTCTCTCTCTCTCTCTCTCTCTCTCTCTCTGAGCTAGTTGAGTGATGGTGGTAAATGTTCTTGGGTGAAGATAGTCCTTACCTTCGTGTTTTCACTGTAAAGCGTAATTTTCTTAATGACTCTGGGAAATGTTTCTTAACTGGTTATTGTAGAACCTGATTCTGTTAATTGTAGAATCTCAGTCTCTTGATTATAGACTCTGATTCTCTCAATTATATGGCTTGATTCTCTTAATCATAGAGTCTGATTCTCTTAATTATAGATTGATTCTCTCAATTATAGGGTTTGATTCTTTCAATTATAGTCTGATTCTCTTAATTGGTATCGATCTATGTATATGTGTAAAGTAAGGACTCTATTTTATATGTACATAATTGCTGCACATGAAACGTTACAGAGAGAATATATTAAATGTGATAGGTATATACGCCTCTGTTACATTGCAATGTTTATCCATCTATACTTTTTGCCCTGACCATCTTTTCATGCATATGCATTTGTAAGCTTGCATATATATTTCCCTGTAATCTTTTCTTGCATATATATCGTTTGTGATCTTTTCATACACACACACACACACACACACACACACGCACACACGAGATCTTTCCCTACATGTGTATGCTGGTAATTTTATCTTGCTTACATATTTATGATCTTCGTAAACTGGGTAAAACAGGTTCAAGTTCCTGTCACGATTTAGAAAGGCGCAGATTTCTCTCTTTTTTTTTTAATCTTTTGTTTGATACATTGTCTTGCATGAGGAGTGGAGACTTCCGCCAACCTCTGAGAGAGAGAGAGAGAGAGAGAGAGAGAGAGAGAGAGAGAGTCAAAGCGTGAGACTGTCTACCAACAAGGTCAGAGAGATAGAGACATATCTCCCGTCAAGCAGTGATAGACAGAGACATGTCTCCCGTCAAGCAGTGATAGACAGAGACATGTCTCCCTTCAAGCAGTGATAGACAGAGACATGTCTCCCGTCAAGCAGTGAGAGACAGAGACATGTCTCCCGTCAAGCTGTGATAGACAGAGACATGTCTCCCGTCAAGCTGTGATAGACAGAGACATGTCTCCCGTCAAGCTGTGATAGACAGAGACATGTCTCCCGTCAAGCAGTGAGAGACAGAGACATGTCTCCCGTCAAGCAGTGAGAGACAGAGACATGTCTCCCGTCAAGCAGTGAGAGACAGAGACATGTCTCCCGTCAAGCAGTGAGAGACAGAGACATGTCTCCCGTCAAGCAGTGAGAGACAGAGACATGTCTCCCGTCAAGCTGTGATAGACAGAGACATGTCTCCCGTCAAGCTCAGACTTGACTGGCGTCCTTTGTTTCTGCTGTTAAGGTATCCGAGACAGGTGCCCGTCTGTCGTCAAGGCGTGTAAGACAGATGCCCGTCTGCCGTCAAGGCGTGTGAGACAGATGCCCGTCTGCCGTCAAGGCGTGTGAGCCAGGTGCCCGTCTGCCGTCAAGGCGTGTAAGACAGGTGCCCTTCTGCTGTCCAGGCGTGTGAGACAGATGCCCGTCTGCCGTCAAGGCGTGTGAGCCAGGTGCCCGTCTGCCGTCAAGGCATGTAAGACAGATGCCCGTCTGCCGTCAAGGCGTGTAAGACAGGTGCCCTTCTGCTGTCCAGGCGTGTGAGACAGATGCCCGTCTGCCGTCAAGGCATGTGAGACAGATGCTCGTCTGCCGTCAAGGCGTGTAAGACAGATGCCCTTCTGCCGTCAAGGCGTGTAAGACAGATGCCCGCCTGCCGTCAAGGCGTGTAAGACAGGTGCCCTTCTGCTGTCCAGGCGTGTGAGACAGGTGCCCGTCTGCCGTCAAGGCGTGTGAGGCAGGTGCCCGTCTGCCGTCAAGGTGTGTAAGACAGGTGCCCGTCTGCCGTCAAGGCGTATGAGACAGGTACCCATCTGCCGTCAAGGCGTGTAAGACAGGTGCCCGTCTGCCGTCAAGGCGTGTGAGACAGATGCCCGTCTGCCGTCAAGGCATGTAAGACAGGTGCCCGTCTGCCGTCAAGGTGTGTAAGACAGGTGCCCGTCTGCCGTCAAGGCGTATGAGACAGGTACCCATCTGCCGTCAAGGCGTGTAAGACAGGTGCCCGTCTGCCGTCAAGGCGTGTGAGGCAGATGCCCGTCTGCCGTCAAGGCGTATGAGACAGGTACCCATCTGCCGTCAAGGCGTGTAAGACAGATGCCCGTCTGCCGTCAAGGCGTATGAGACAGGTGCCCATCTGCCGTCAAGGCATGTAAGACAGGTGCCCGTCTGCCGGCAAGGCGTGTGAGACAGATGCCCGTCTGCCGTCAAGGCGTGTAAGACAGGTGCCCGTCTGCCGTCAAGGCGTGTGAAGCAGATGCCCGTCTACCGTCAAGGCATGAGACAGGTACCCGTCTTCCGTCAAGGCGTGTAAGACAGGTGCCCGTCTGCCGTCAAGGCGTGTAAGACAGGTGCCCGTCTGCCGTCAAGGCTTGGGGGAGGATAATGGAACCGCTTGACCGTGGTGAGCTAGAGGCGTGAGGAACAATTTAGCTGATTGGATGAGGCTGGAAGACGGAATAATGGAAGACTGGGGTTGAGAAGGAGAATGGGAGGACGAAATAAAGGAGAATGGGACTTTGCATGGAGAATGGAGAAGGATTGGAGTTAATATGGAGAGTAGGGAAGACGGTGGAAAATGTGGGAGGAAGTCATGGAAAACGGGATTAGACCCAGAGAACATGAGGGCAATGTACTATTGTGCACATCTGGGGTTGACACAATTGATGACGAGGTCAAGAGAGAGAAGTCGGGAGCTGAGGTCAAGTTGAGAGAATGGGTGACGAGATGGAGTGATGGTGCCTCCTGACCCATGGTGTCTTGTGGGGTGGACGATGATGATGAACAGCTGGAGAATGTCATGGTCCAGGGGTACTAGTGCTGAGGGCCAGCCACTTGGATGGGGGGGGGGGGTGATGGTCGGCGGGGTCCGTGTGGGAAAGTGTGAGTGAGACACTAAGACATCGGACAAGTTTGTGAGTCAGTGAATAAGACTGTGAGTTGGTGTGTGTGTGTGTGTGTGTGTGTGAGAGAGAGAGAGAGAGAGAGAGAGAGAGAGAGAGAGAGAGAGAGAGAGAGAGAGAGAGAGAGAGAGAGAGAGGTGTGTAACGCGAACCCTGGTGTCAGATTCGCCTCCAGAGCCGGCTGACTACCTGAACATCCCTCCTTCGAACCTCCCATTAGAACCTTTTGGGAATCGAACCCGGCAATGGTTCATCAGGTGTAGCCATACAGGTGTCGTGGACCCGAGTCACGTCCGTTAGATTAGATCACCTCCGTCCGAAGACATGCTTAAAGTGAACCCCCCTCATACCACGTTGAACCTCAGAATGCTGATGAACCCCCACTGCCACCAAGATGGAACCCCCCTTCCCCTCAGCCACCAAGATGGAACCCCCCTTCCCTTCAGCCACCAAGATGGAACTCCCCTTCCCTTCAGCCACCAAGATGGAACCCCCCTTCCCCTCAGCCACCAAGATGGAACCCCCCTTCCCCTCAGCCACCAAGATGGAACCCCCCTTCCCCTCAGCCACCAAGATGGAACCCCCCTTCCCGTCAGCCACCAAGATGGAACCCCCCTTCCCCTCAGCGAGCAAGATGGATTCATCCATCATCTTCACTATAATTCCACTACCATCATCAGCCTTCCTCTGTCTTGCTCAATTTCCTCAAGTTTGTTTGTGTTTGTAAACGTATAGAAGAGATTATATTTTCGTTGAGTTTGATTATAAACGAATTACATTAAGTACGAAAATATATTTTACGTGGGTACCACCAGAAATAACCTTGTTTGTATGTGTGTGTGTGTGTGTGTGTGTGTGTGTGTGTGTGTGTGTGTGTGTGTGTGTGTGTGTATCCTAGTTCTTCCTGCATGACAGAGGTCGTAGCGGAGGTGGTCACGGGGAAGCCGTATGTGAACTTGGGTGTATTGATCTTTCTGACCCCTTAAGTTCCGGTACGTTCAAGATCGTCTGGAATATTCATATTCCAACCCCCCCCCCCACCCCCCCCCACCCCCCCAACCCCACCCCCCAACCTCCAAACCCCCCCCCCCCCCCCCCTTCGTGGGCCGGCCCTAAGCCTGAACTACTTCATTAGTGTTGAGCTATAATTGGCCAGTTAGATGGTACACTTGGAAGACCCAAAAGATGGAGCAAACTACAGAGGATACAGGAAGCTGTAACTGGTCCACTCCTGAACCAACTTGAATCGCCATTTTGAGACAAACCATCGTCACCTGATTGGTCAGTTGCTCTGTTGACCCGAGGTCACTTAATGGAGACGAGACCTGCCCTGATATGTGGCTCCTGCAGTAGCAGTATTGGCACGGAGGTTCCTTCTGCAGGAAGACCCATGATGCAGAAGTCCGGAGGTCAGATGTGGAACATATGATATGAATGGAATGAAATAAATGTATTGGAGAAATATTAGACAGTTATGTTGAAAGATGGAGTGTTTTGTCAAAAGGAAGTCAAAATTTATGACCATCCATTAATGATTGTAAGTTTTTATGTTTTTAAAGGAAGCCTAAATGTATTCAGACATCTTCCTGTTGCTGAGAAGCGTCGAGAATCCTTGACTACAATGATTTTGATGAAATATACAATATGGAATATATATATATATATATATATATATATATATATATATATATATATATATATATATATATATATATATATAATTTTAGTTTTTTATTTATGGGTCGTTTTATTTAATTTGACGGAGGCGGTAAAGTATATTTCACTAGGCCTAAGGTCCAAATTTATTGCATCAAAATATGTTCCAACCTGGTGTGTAAATTTGGAGGCTTTCTCGTGGGATAATTTGTTTGTGGGTAATTTTTGGAAGGTTTAACTTTATTCACATATAACTTTCTCCCGCAAACCAACTTTACTATGTGAGATTACTGTTTAGATATGTGTACTTGAGGGGTGTTACATCTGGCTCTGTATGGGTACGTGAGGGGTGTTACATCTGGCTCTGTATGAGTACGTGAGGGGTGTTACATCTGGCTCTGTATGAGTACGTGAGGGGTGTTACATCTGGCTCTGTATGTGTACGTGAGGGGTGTTACATCTGGCTCTGTATGGGTACGTGAGGGGTGTTACATCTGGCTCTGTATGAGTACGTGAGGGGTGTTACATCTGGCTCTGTATGTGTACGTGAGGGGTGTTACATCTGGCTCTGTATGGGTACGTGAGGGGTGTTACATCTGGCTCTGTATGTGTACGTGAGGGGTGTTACATCTGGCTCTGTATGGGTACGTGAGGGGTGTTACATCTGGCTCTGTATGGGTACGTGAGGGGTGTTACATCTGGCTCTGTATGGGTACGTGAGGGGTGTTACTTCTGGCTCTGTATGGGTACGTGAGGGGTGTTACTTCTGGCTCTGTATTGGTACGTAAGGGGTGTTACATCTGGCTCTGTATGTGTACGTGAGGGGTGTTACATCTGGCTCTGTATGTGTACGTGAGGGGTGTTACATCTGGCTCTGTATGTGTACGTGAGGGGTGTTACATCTTACTGTGTATGAGTACGTGAGGGGTGTTACATCTGGCTCTGTATGTGTACGTGAGGGGTGTTACATCTGGCTCTGTATGTTTACGTGAGGGGTGTTACATCTGGCTCTGTATGGGTACGTAAGGGGTGTTACATCTGGCTCTGTATGTGTACGTGAGGGGTGTTACATCTGGCTCTGTATGTTTACGTGAGGGGTGTTACATCTGGCTCTGTATGGGTACGTAAGGGGTGTTACATCTGGCTCTGTATGTGTACGTGAGGGGTGTTACATCTTACTGTGTATGTGTACTTAAGGGGTGTTATACTCCATATGTGCACGTGAGGGGTGTTATACTCTATATGTGCACGTGAGGGGTGTTACATCTCCTGCCTCTAGTTACATCTTGCCACTGTAATCTGTCGTCAGTTCTTCTGGTATGGCAGGCTTGCATGACGCAACGAGGAGACTGTTGACCTATGCAGAACTATGATACGGCCCAACACGACGTTACGACCCTTGAACACGACGTTACGACCCTTGAACACGACGTTACGACCCTTGAACACGACGTTACGACCCTTGAACACGACGTTACGACCCTTGAATACGACGTTAAGAGCCTTGAACACCATGTTACGACCCTTGAACACCACGTTATGACCCTTGAACACGACGTTACGACCCTTAAACACGACGTTACGACCCTTAAACACGACGTTACGACCCTTGAACACGACGTTACGACCATTGAACACGACGTTGCGACCCTTGAATACGACGTTAAGAGCCTTGAACACAACGTGACGACCCTTGAACACGACGTTGCGACCCTTGAATACGACGTTAAGAGCCTTGAACACCACGTTACGACCCTTGAACACCACGTTACGACTCTTGAACACGACGTTACGACCCTTGAACACGACGTTACGACCCTTGAACACGACGTTACGACCCTTGAACACGACGTTACGACCCTTGAATACGACGTTAAGAGCCTTGAACACCATGTTACGACCCTTGAACACCACGTTATGACCCTTGAACACGACGTTACGACCCTTAAACACGACGTTACGACCCTTAAACACGACGTTACGACCCTTGAACACGACGTTACGACCATTGAACACGACGTTGCGACCCTTGAATACGACGTTAAGAGCCTTGAACACAACGTGACGACCCTTGAACACGACGTTGCGACCCTTGAATACGACGTTAAGAGCCTTGAACACCACGTTACGACCCTTGAACACCACGTTATGACCCTTGAACACGTTACGACCCGTGAACACCACGTTACGACCCTTGAACACCATGTTACGACCTTTGAACACCACGGTGCGACTCTTGAACACAACGTTACGAGCCTTAAACACAACGTTACGACCCTTGAACACAACGTTACGACCCTTGAACACAACGTTACGACCCTTGAACACAACGTTACGACCCTTGAACACCACGTTACGAACCTTGAACACCACGTTACGACCATTGAACACCACGTTACGACCATTGAACACCACGTTACGAACCTTGAGCATAGCAGTGCAAACCTTGACCAGAACGGCACGAGCCTAGAGTACGACGTCACCCGGCCCTTGCGTGTGACGACGCGGGCCAATGACCGAACTCCGGGTCAGGTCATCATTATGCCCAAGGGTCTTAAACCCCCCCCCCTTCCACCCCGCCTTTGTTTACACCTCACGTGTTTTTGGCGGAAAGATCCACTCCGTCCCCCCCCCCCCCCCCCCACCTCCCGCATTATGTACACAATCAACAGCTGAAGTATTGATGTGAAGTGACCAACATAATGAAGGGTTGGAGGCTGTTGTGACCCTGCTGGATTCTTGTGAGAGAGAGAGAGAGAGAGAGAGAGAGAGAGAGAGAGAGAGAGAGAGAGAGAGAGAGAGAGAGAGACAGACAGACAGAAAGAGAGAGAGAGAGAGAGAGACCTGACCTCTCCTGACCTATTGAGAGTAACATGACCAGAATGACCTTAATACGACCCATGTGTTGACCTCTTTACCTTTTGTGTTGGCATCAGTGATTCCCAGCACGTGTGTCCGCGCCTCTCTCCCTGCTCTGGCAACACTGTAATCTTCCCGCCACAAGAGATGGTATGGTAACGGGTTACTGCCTGGCCGGTAGCCATCATTGCCATGCGTGTGAAAATCCCTTCCTTCTCCCCTCCATAACACTGAGGTGCCGAGCTGGCTTCTTCAGTGTGTGTGTGTGTGTGTGTGTGTGTGTGTGATGTGTGTGTGTGTGTGTGTTGGTAGAAGTGGTGGAGGGAGGGTAGGAGCGGGGGGGGGGGGGGGGACGATCACTGCCCCCTGCTTATCGATGGGGGAAAGGGGGGGGGGATGGTTGCTGCTGTGCATGGCATGATTCAGTGTAGCGAGGTTAAGGCTCATATCAGAGAAGGTCAGCTCGGGTTGCCTGGTCAACACTTGTGGCTCTGACCAAATGTGGAAATTGTTGTAACCACACACACACACACACACACACACACACACACACACACACACACACACACACACCCTAAGCCAGATATCCATATATCGACCAGTCACGTGAGGACGATGAACACCTTGGTTTGGTGTAGGCCGACTGCCACGATCAGGATTCGAACCCTGGACTGACCCGTGTTGACTCATTATCTGTGTTTTGTGTGTGTGTGTGTGTGTGTGTGTGTGTTAATGTAGTGTGATCAGAAAACAAACCAGCGAGAAGATGGGTGATCATAATGGTAGCCTAAGAGAATGTTAGGAGACACTGGCAGTGAGTATGCTGGAGTGACGAGAAGATGAGTGTGGTGGTGGAGTGTGTGAGTCAGGCTGTGTGTATGTTGCCGTGCGAGTTCGTTGTACATATGTTGAGGTTAATTAAACCCGTGCTGGTCTTGTGAACTGATGGGTCACATAGCTTCGTGATGTTGCCAACCCTTGACGGTACGACCCGTGACCAGGGCAGCACGACCCCTTGACCACGACGTTACGACCACATTGGACACGACGCCACGACCCTTTGATTACGATGGAACACCCCCTCGATCACGACTGCACGACCCTTGTGTATGACCGTAGGACTTAAGGTTACGATAACTTCGGCTTCGACCTGACCTTTAAGGATAATTCTCAAGGTCTCGAGCACACAGGGAGGCACAGCGAGTGTGCGTCTCGTGTGTACACTGTGAAGGCGGCGATGTAAACATTTATTGATGCCTTCTGTGTAGCCTCTTAGTTGTGGGGGGAGAGAACTTTTTTTTTCTTTACGTTGGAGGCTCCAGTCACGGATTAAAGTCCATATCCAGGCTGGGCCTTGATTGATATATAGAGAGGATTATGAAAGGGAAAGAGACAGGGGAAAGTTTTTATGAATTTAGAGGAAGTGAAAAACCTGTATTTTAAAATGTGCCGTCAGGTCATAGTTATTGGGAAAGACATGAGAGGGTAGAGAGTTCCGTAGGTTCGATGTAGGGAAGGAAAGAGTTATCAAACCAACGGCCTCACAGTGATCATGTGACGCAGCAGCTTGCCGAGTATCGCGTGGTCTAGCTAGTGATGTGGGCACACAAGCAGCCAGCTCTCGTGATCAAAAACCTGTAGAAGAGGGAAAGTGAACCAACATTGCGGCGTAGGGCAACTGGGTCAAGTTTGTCAGTTGGTCTGGGACAGTTTATAAGTTGGACCGCTTTCCACTCAACCCTGTCAAGTAAGGTTGCAGAGCTGGAACCATCCCAGATGTGAGAGCAGTACTCCATACAAGGACGAATCAATCCCTTGTATTAACGGAGCAACTGTTCAGAAGGAATGCAATTCCGCCATGTAAACAGGAGTCTCACTTTCTTAGAGGCAGACTTAGCGACTTACGAGTACTGACGGTGAGATTATATATTCATCAACGTGATTCTGTAAGTGTTGAAGATGTGGCCTCCCTCTCCTGTCTGCTGGTACAGTCTGCAGGGAAAGTTTAATTTCTGTCGAAATGAAGTGAGTTAATTGGTTTCCTTCAACGCTAGTGGTATACCTGCAGGGTCTTTGGTGACCTGTTCTGTACCTGCGGGGTCTTTGGTGACCTGTTCTGTACCTGCGGGATCTTTGGTGACCTGTTCTGTACCTGTAGGGTCTTTGGTGACCTGTTCTGTACCTGCAGGGTCTTTGGTGACCTGTACCTGTAGGGTCTTTGGTGACCTGTTCTGTACCTGCAGGGTCTTTGGTGACCTGTACCTGTAGGGTCTTTGGTGACCTGTTCTGTACCTGCAGGGTCTTTGAAATCCTGGTCTTTACCTCCAGGGTCTATAATTCCCCTAAATATATGTATATAATATTCACTTTTATGTGTAGGTGTTTACTTCGTAAGTCCATGGTTTCATTATGTTTAATTTCCGGTCTATAATTCCGTGGTCTTAATTCTGTTGCCTATAATTCGCTGGTCTTTAATTTTTGGGATATAGTTCCAGGTTTTTACCATTGGCTGATCTTTAATATGATCCCGGGTCGGGCTGGTGGTCCCGGCTATATCCCAGCATGGGATGGTCATTAACCCTTCTGCTGTATCCCACGAACGGCTGACTCTATTGTGTTTTTATAACGTGGTCAATTAGTCATTCTATTGCTTTTTAGTTCCCCTTTTATTGGCATTTATTTATCAGTTATATTGCCTCGTTATTTATCAGTTATATTGCCTCGTTATTTATCAGTTATATTGCCTCGTTATTCACAAGCGAGATTTTTTTGCGATAAGTCACGTGATTTAAGGATGATAATGCTTTTTTCCCTCAGGATTGTGTGGGCCAAATAGTTCACGTTACTCCTGCCTGTGTATAAGTGTATGGTGGAACTCTCCTTCTTCCAGGATGTCCGTCAGTCCCAGGGTGTTACACACGCTGTGTTGACCCAGTATGTTGTGCCCCGAGATGTAACTTTGTTATTATTTCCCACACGAGAGATGTTGGGCTTTATGACGTGGAGGATGACCCTTCCTGGTTCTTTGTGTTCATGAGAGCTTTGTGTGTTCTCCCCTGTTCTTAAAGGTGCATTATTGTTCTTCGTTTGTTCTCGAAGGTTGTGTGTGTTCACGGTGAGAGGGGGTGAGGGTGAGGGTGAGGGGGGAGTTCTTTCTTGTGGATCCCACGCTGCTGTTCGTTGTTCAGCCAAGGATAATTTTTTCTTCCCAGTAAACTCCACACAATCTTGCTTGACCGTAAATATATACTGTATTGTTATTATTATTATTATCATTATTATTATTATTATTATTATTATTATTATTATTATCATTATTATTATCATACAACCCCATCAGCTCTCTTTAATTGGGCTCCTGCAGTTTTGAAGCTGCGCTCCACGCAGGAGGAGGATAATGAAGGACTCTTTTGGAGCGAGTCTTAAACGAGATTGTACTCCTTTTTTCGTTAGAATTGTCTCACTGGTAGAGATAGGAAGGTAATGACCTTGATATTGAGGTGTGCGCGACCCGTGGGAGTGGAAAAGGGAGACAGAGAGGACGGGCTGAACTACAGACTGGCCTCCCTGGTGAGTGTGGTCTGTAAGATACCAGATGAGACATTCAGAAAGTAAAGGAATGACTTCCAGTTAAGGACAACTGGCTATGTGAGCGTGACACCGTGGTTTCGGGGAAAGGAGGTCATGTGGGATGAACCTCTTAGGTTTGTGTGAGAGAGTGAGCTCCGGTTAGATGATCCAGAAGGCTGGGTGGATTGACTGTATCTAGACCGCCAGTAAAGCATTTGACACTACTATACAAAGGGTTGGTACAGAAGGTGAATCATCAGGCAGGACTAAGGTGGAGACTCCTTCGATGAATAGATTATCTCGGTGGTAGGAAGGACCGGACACTTGTGAAAGGAACCTTCTTGAAATGGGTTGAGGTCAGCAGTGGCGTGCTGCAGGGCATTGTCCTGGGACCATTGCTCTTCTTGATCTGTGTCAGCGACCTGCCTGGAAGACTGGACCGCTGCCTGGAATTGTCTATGGAGGATGCCAGCCAGAGTCGTGAGGGAAGTGACCCGAAAATGAATACCAGCCTGTAGGGAACCAGCACCAGGAATCACTTTGTGACACAGACTTGAGGTTGGACGTAAGAGATAAATTGTTTGTCGACGTATTTTATCATTCATTTACAGTGTATGATAAGGAAATATTCCACAAGCTCTTCACATCTTACGGTAGGCCAAAACCCGGCTACGTTTATCATGTTTGGTCACTGCAGTAAAGAAACACAAAGAATTAATAAATGAATCGAGTAGGACGACGAACGTGGTCCCTGAATGATAAGAACAGTTTATAACTGGGTAAGACTAAAGGCCTTAGATTAACCCACTGAGGAAGAGAGAAGAGTAAGGGGTGACCTTTCAGGATGTCACCGATGAACATTATTTCGAAAGATGAAAGATAGAACAACCAGAGAACAGAACATGAAATTAAGCAATAAACTTGTTAGAACAGATGTGAACAAGTACAGTTATAGTACGAGTGATGACTGAAATAACCGGAATTATGAGATAACGAATGTGGACAACATGCAAATATTTACAATGTTGTATGATAGTAGAAAAGGTTCAAGAAATGGCGCTCTACGAGTTTAGACCATCCCGCATAGTACAGAGAAGTAGCTACACACACACACACACACACACACACACACAGACACTGATAGATTTCTGGTTGTTTCTAGGCACGTGATCTCCAGGAGACACGCGAAGTGTGCAGGGCGGACGAAAGTTGTAGAAAAATTGTGGCTGGTGGTGTCCGAAGGGGGTTAACAGCGACCATTCCCGACGCATGGTAAGCACTGCGCGTCGTAAGACACGCATGATACCTAGATTCTCGGGGAAGGGGTGGGTGGGGGGGGTTGCGACGTATCGTATGTGGCACATGGTGTTTAGTGGGGGTTGCCTCATGTTGTATGCAGTATGTGGTTTACACTAAGGGGTTTACTTGGTCGTATGTGGCACATGGTTTATGATGACGGTTGACGACGTATGTGACATAGTATATAATGTGGGTTTACTCAAGTCGTATCTGATGAATGGGTAGTAATGGGAGATAGTCTAAGTCATGTGGGGATAAATGGTTTATAATATTTATCGATTATTCTCTAAAAGCAAATTATTTTTCTTACCTTTTATTGTTATTTTCTACCATGTCATGACTCGCAGAATTAACCCACAGTCCAACTCTCTATTGTACACAGTTGGACCCTTTCCTCTTTTTCTCCCATTTTGTTTTCTCCCAGATGAGAATAGATTGTGAGGGGCGGGAGTGTAATGGGGCGAGGGTAAGCCCCACACAGGCCACGCAGGGCACGGAGGGGCAAGCCCGAGGCCTGGGGTGGCCTGCCATTTTGATCTCGCTCACTTCCGGGCCGTGAGAGAGAGAGAGAGAGAGAGAGAGAGAGAGAGAGAGAGAGAGAGAGAGAGAGAGAGAGAGAGAGAGAGAGCCTATCGTACATATTCCTTTATATATATATATATATATATATATATATATATATATATATATATATATATATATATATATATAGACACACACTAACATTAAGAGAAAGTATGAACAGTCCCACACGCCTGTCATCAACTATATATATTGTTCCTATTATACAAATCGGTAGAAGGACGAAGGTTTGATTACTGGGTGTAAACATGGGCGATTTGTCCATCAGCTGGAGTGCGTCTCGAGCCAGATTTTTACATGGGGAAGAGCCTCCTGCAGCAGGCCTACACCTGCGCCCTACACAGTGCAAGTACCTGCCCACTTGTGGGCTGGACCTGTGGGAGTTAAAGATATTCCTACACCAAACACGAGAAGAAAAGCACGAGCAACATGAACAGTGAAGGAGACAAGTTCAGTGGCAGGCCCCTGCGGCATCCCTCACTGTGATGATGATTATACAGTGTTCTCCCAGAGCCTCACCCCCTCCCCCGAGTTCCCCTTTGTTTGAGTTCCAGTATTGATGGGAGTGATGGGCTGGCCTCTATAGGGAGATCAAAGATTAACTTCTGCTCTGTGCCTGGAAACATCAAACTCGACTTTTAAAGGCTTTTCTGCTAGATTGATTGATTTGCAACGTTCTTTAACTTTCTTTTTGAGTTCTCTTCAGTTATAAGCCTCCTTCTTGATAGGTAGGACCAAGGACGATGTATGTATTGAAAAGTACTTACTGTGTACTATATATATATATATATATATATATATATATATATATATATATATACACACACACACACTCGTCATAAACAAAGCGCAACAGGTTTTCCCACTACGGCAAGACACAGTGTGGGTGTCTTTGGTCTTACAAGTATGCTCAACACCTGAAGAAGGTGTTCAACATTTTCCTGCAGGAGGAAGTTGTAGCTTGACGTTGATGACGTCCTTACTGACCCTGGCAGATGCTAGGTCCAAGGCTCAGCCAACCAACCAGCCAGCCAGCCGACCAACCAACCAATCAAGCCAGATTATTTGTTGTGGTGTGAACGTTTACAGGGAAGTGTTCAGGTTTTGTTTGGTGACGCAGCAGCAGCATCCCCCCGTGACGGTCACAACCACACTGGCCGAGATGTGGTGTTCCTGCTGATGGAGGGAGGGGAGGAGGTCACAATTGCCATCACTCGGGTTAAAGTGTCTGTTGGCAGTGCGTGATTGCTGGGAAGATAACGAACGGTAATTGCCAACACTGGTGGCGTCTAGATAGCGATGACAACTGTTGGCAGGAAGGGTTGTGGAATTCGCAGGTGTTGGCAGCGGCGGTTGTGAACTTGTGGAGAGCGGGTGGATATGTGTTGGTAGGGATTGTCACAGTTGTAATTGTCGTTGAGGTAGTTACAGGGGACAAGGTAAGTTAGGTAATTAGTTTTACTAGCATAATTACAGGTAATTAGGGAGTAGTAAGAGTGATTATCATGTTGGTGGTTCTTGATGAAATCCCTCCACTCCTTGAGCACGACGGTACGACCCTTGAGCACGACGGTACGACCCTTGAGCACGACGGTACGACCCTTGAGCACGACGGTATAATCCTTGAGCACGACGGTACGACCCTTGAGCACGACGGTACGACCCTTGAGGACATGCGTAGGCCCTTAAGCACAAGGATACGACCCTTGAGCACGTCGATACGACCCTTCATCACACCGCTACATCCCTTGAGGACGTTGGTACGACCATTAATCTCGACGGTACGACCCGTGGACACGACGATAAGACTCTCGAGTGTGATGGCGTGACCTTTGACCTGATGACCTTTTAAGGGTGACGAGGCCAAACCACGACAAGAATATCTTAACCATTACTTTTTCCAATTAGCCGCCACAACCAGTGTGCGTGTCAATACTGGCGTCGGGGCAGAGCTTGGCTACAGCGTAGCCAGGCGTGTGTCTGGTGGCGCGGCAACAATGCGGGCCCCATAGCACGCCAACCACGCCTCCTGCTCCTCCCTGGGAACTACCTCAGCCACGCAGCTGAGAGAGAATGGTTTTTGTTGGTCCGTGTCTTGCTTGTGTCTGCTGCGCTGGTGACGAGGTGGGCCTGGGGCCACGGCCTCCAGATTTTGAAGGAGAGTCGCTCGATGTGGCCCAAGACAGTGATTGTAATGCATATTATGATGGATATTATCGTCTTGTGGCACACACACACACACACACACACACACACACACACACACACACACACACACACACAGGAAAATCTTTCCCTTGAAGGGCGTTGCCAGAGTGGTATGTGGGACGGGGATTTTAAGGGGAGGAATATAGTGCAGTGTGTCAGGCTAGTCAGTGTTGCTGACGATGTAGTCTCCCCTGACTCTCTCTCTCTCTCTCTCTCTCTCTCTCTCTCTCTCTCTCTCTCTCTCTCTCTCTCTCCTTCTTTTTATTCTTCACTCGTTGTTTCGTAATATTCCAGTCATATCTCTCATGGGTGAGGATCCTTCGCTTCATGTGTCCCGCCCCGCCGTGCCCCGGTCTGGCTGGCCCCACGCTGCCTCAGGAATTACCCACTTCGTTAACAACCCAGTTCAGGTTCGTGCCGTCCTGTAGCCAAGGCTTATCTTGCCCACAGCTGCTGGTAGGAGACTCAACTCTCTTGCATCACCGCCGCTGTAATGTTCCGTGGTGTCCTTGAGACTTATCAATGCTCCTTAACTCTTCCAAGATTGAACCACATTCCTGAACGCCCTTGCTGTGACTGACCAAACTTCCCGAAAACCTAAGTCATGTCCAGACTTCCTCACAACCTAAGTCATGTCCAGACTTCCTCACAACCTAAGTCATGTCCAGACTTCCTCACAACCTAAGTCATGTCCAGACTTCCTCACAACCTAAGTCATGTCCAGACTTCCCCAAAACCTGAGTCAAGCATATGTTTTTAAGACTTCCCTCCAGTCTTTCCCTCCCTGCTGGGTGGAAGGTCTGGCCAAAGACTGAACCGCGCGTCCGGCACAGACTTGTCGCGTGTTCGGCTTTAACTTTCAGGCTTCGTCATGCGATCTGCATGACCTTTACCAGCCTGTAAATTACTGAGCCTGCACTCCACCATGCAGGCTGTGGGGCCAGCAACCACCCACTAGGTGTACCCTCCACACGGCCTCCACCTGCGTGGTAGATCGTCCACATGGTCTCTACTCTCAGGTGGGTCGTCCACTAGATCATCTACCTCCTCTAGATGGATCATCCACACAGCCTCCACCTACTGTAGGGAGTGGAAGCCTGGTGTCTCTTCATACAGGTCCTCTCTGGTGGCCTGAGCCCTGTTAGAGCCCCAGATGGGCTTCACTTCCCGTAGAGCTCCATAGATGGGTTTCACCTCCCTTAGAGCCCCATTGGCGGCTTGCCTTTCCCTTTAGAGCTTAGAGCCTGCGCGGGGGTACGCAGTTCCCGGCAGAGCCAGTCTTATGGATGATAATAGAGCTTAACATAGAGCCACAGCTTCTATCGGAGCCTCAGAGTCTACCTGCCGTCCTGTTAGAAGATGGTGAAGATGGGAAAGAGGGCAAGTGGTAGATGGTAGGACGGGCATTATTGGATGGGAGTGGTGTTAGAAAATGGAGCAAGATGTTAGAAGACGGTTAGACGATAGGACATGTTTTAGGAAATGGTACAGACAGACGTTAGACGGTAGGGACGGTGAGACGGTTGTGAGAAGATAGAACAGGTGGTGGTCGGTGGGACAGGTGTTGGAAGGTAGGACAGGTGTTAGTCGATTGGACAGGTGTTAGACGATGGGACAGGCGTTAGAAGGCAGGACAGGTGTTAGAGGATAATACAGGTGTTTGATGGCATGAGGAAGGTGTCAGCAGAGATTGATGCTTGTGTTGTGTGGCTGGTGTAGGGAAGGCCAGCACTGTGGTCAACCTTGTCTAACGGGGAAGCGAGCCAGACCAGCCCCCCCCCCCCTGCGGTCTCCCCCTCACGGGGAAACTACCAACAGATTTCCCCCCGTTTCTCTCTGTTGTTTTTGTCACATTTTTTCCTGTTTTCTGTTTGCCACTCCCCCTGTTGCTGTTGTTGTTACTGTTGTCTAGTTTTCCCCGTTGTTGCCGTTGGCAACTTTCCCGCTTAGCCTTGTCAACAGAGCGAGCATGACAGTAAATTCATGATATATATATATATATATATATATATATATATATATATATATATATATATATATATATATATATATTTTTTTTTTTTTTTAAGAGTCCACGGCGAAAATGAAACACGTTAATTTCCCAAGTGCACTTTCGTATAATAATCATATCATCAGAGGAGACACAAGAGAGAAATATAACAGTCAGTTGATATACATCGAAGAGACGTAGCTAGGACGCCATTTGGTAAACAAGTGACTGAATGGCGTCATATGTACGTCTCTTCGTTGCATATCAACCGACTTATATTTCTTCTTTGTATTTCCCCTGATGATGTGATTATTACACGAAAGTGCACTTGGGAACTTATACTGTTTCATTTCCCCGCGGACTCATAGGAAAATACTTGATCACGCGCAAAATCGTGATCCTTTCCAATATATATATATATATATATATATATATATATATATATATATATATATATATATATATATATATATATATATATATATTCATACTATTCACCATTTCCCGCATTAGCCAGGTAGCGTTAAGAACAGAGGACTGGGCCTTTGAGGGAATATCCTCACCTGGCCCCCTTGTCTGTTCCTTCTTTTGGAAAATTAAAAAAAGCGGAAGATGAAAGCCGGCAAGGCGGCGGGTTTGGATGGTATTGCAGTGGAATTTATTAAAGAAGGGGGTGACTGTGTTGTTGACTGGTTGGTGAGGATATTCAATGTATGTATGCTTCATGGTGAAGTGCCTAAGGATTGGCGGAATGCATGCATAGTGCCATTGTACAAAGGCTGAGGGGATAAAGGTGAATGTTTAAATTACAGGGGTATAGGTTTGTGGAATATTCCTGGGAAATTATATGGGAGGGTATTGATCGAGAGGGTGAAGGCATGTATAGGGCATCAGATTGGGGAAGAGCAGTGTGGTTTCAGAAGTGGTAGAGGATGTGTGGATCAGGTGTTTGCTTTGAAGGATGTATGTGAGAAATACTTAGAAAAACAAATGGATTTATATGTAGCATTTATAGATCTGGAGAAGGCATATGATAGAGTGGATAGAGATTCTCTGTGGAAGGTATTAAGAATATATGGTGTGGGAGGCAAGTTGCAGAAGCAGTGAAAAGTTTTTATTGAGGATTTAAGCCATGTGCACGAGTAGGAAGAGAGGACAGTGATTGGTTCCCAATGAATGTTGGTTTGCGGCAGGAGTGCATGATGTCTCCATGGTTATTTAATTTGTCTATGGATGGTGTTGTTAGGGAAGTGAGTCAGTTGTTGTTCGCTGATGATAGCGCTTGTGGCTGATTCGGGTGAGGAACTGCAGCTGGTGACTGAGTCTGGTAAAGTGTGTGAAAGAAGAAAGCTGAGAGTAAATGTGAATAAGAGCAAGGTTATCAGGTACAGTAGGGTGCAGGGACAAGTCAATTGGGAGGTAAATTGAATGGAGAAAAACTGGAGGAAATGATGTGTTTTGGGTATCTGGGAGTGGATTTAGAAGATGAAACCATGGAAGCGGAAGTAAGTCATAGGGTTGGGGAGGGGCGAAGGTTCTGGGAGCGTTGAAGGATGTGTGGAAGGCGACAACGTTATCTCGGAGAGCAAAAATAGGTATGTTTGAAGGAATAGTGGTTCCAACAATGCTATATGGTTTCGAGGCGTGGGCTATAGATAGGGTTGTGCGGAGGAGGGTGGATGTGTTGGAAATGAAATGTTTGAGGTCAATATGTAGTGTGAGGTGGTTTGATCGAATAAGTAATGAAAGGGTAAGACAGATGTGTGGTAATAAAAAGAGTGTGGTTGAGAGAGCAGAAGAGAGTGTATTGAAATGGTTTGGTGAAATGGAGAGAATGAGTGAGGAAAGATTGACAGAGGTGGAAGGAACGAGAAGTGGGAGGCCAAATTGGAGGTGGAAGGATGGAGTGAAAAAGATTTTGAGCGATCGGGGCTTGAACATACATGAGGGTGAAAGTCATCCAAGGAATAGAGTAAATTTGAACGATGTGGTATACCGGGGTCGACGTGCTGTCAGTTGATTGAACCAGGGCATGTGAAGCGTCTGGGATAAACCCTGGAAAGTTTCGTGGGGCTTGGATGTGGAAACAGAGCTGTGGTTTCACTGCATTATACATGACAGCTAGAGACTGAGTGTGAACGAATGTGGCCTTTGTTGTCTTCCCCTAACGCTACCTCGCGCGGGGGTGGGGGGTGCTATTTCATGTGTGGCGGCATGGTAACGGAAATGGATGAAGGTAGCAAGTATGAATATGTATATGAACATGTTTATGTATGTATATGTCTGTCTATGTATATGTATGTATACGTTGAAATTTATAGGTATGTATATGTGCGTGTGTGAGCGTGTGTGTATATAATGTGTATGTGGGTGGGTTGGGCCATTCTTTCGCCTGTTTCCTTGCGTTACCTCGCTAACGCGGGAGACAGCGACAAAGGATAATATATATATATATATATATATATATATATATATATATATATATATATATATATATATATATATATATATATTCAACCCCGCGAGCACGACGGTACGACCCTGTGGTATGATGACCTGACCTCACAACCTGACCCTTAAGGATATCAGATTAAGGATATGACCCTCACCCAGGGACCGTACCGTTATCCTTACCTGGAGTACCGTCGTGCTCAGGGACCGCACCGTCGCGCCCTAGGGTCGTACCATCGTGCCCAAGGACCGTACCGTCGTGCTCAAGGACCGTACCGTCGTGCCCAAGGACCGTAACGTTGTGCTCAAGGGTCGTACCATCGTGGCCATGGACCGTACCGTCGTGCCCAAGGACGGTACGGTCGTACCCAAGTACCGTACCGTTGTATTCAAAGCGTTAGAATTTGTCATTTTATAATGAAAAGAACAACCAAGTAAATGAACAGATAATTAATGTAACCAATGGTATGATAATTGTCCCTTTGTAAAGTAATTAATCGCAGCATCAGTTGATTAAGTTAAATGAGGTCAACCAATAAAAAAATAGCGATGATATCGACGGCCGGATACAAACCAGCCAAGATCTGCATCATAAATCTTGACCAAAGTGTTCTTGTACAACATTTGTGCAGATATTGGCCATGATGTTCGGGTAGTTCCAGTTCACTGTAGGAATGTGAAAATTGAAGATATTTTTTCTTTATGTTAAAGTAGAGGAGCTCCAGTGCGGTAGGATGTATTAGGGAACGTGGGAGCAGATACAGAAATAATGGTGTCTCGTGGTGGGAGGTGACTGGCTGTGTGGGGTCTGGATGTGGATAGGAAGCTGTGGTTTTGATCCATTATACATGACAGCTGGAGACTGAGTGTGAACGAATGTGGCCTTTTTTTGTCTGTTTCCTGGCGCTACCTCGCTGAAGCCAAGGGCTAGCGATGCTGTTTCCTGTGGTCTGTAGTGGCGCCAAGAATGGATGAAGGTGAGCAGGTATGATTATGTACATATGGATATATGTATATGTGCATGTATATATGTATATGTATGTATATGTACGTGTATGTGCGAATATGTATATATGTTTGTATAGAGTGGATGGGTCTTTCTTCGTCTGTTTCCTGGCGCTACCTCGCTGGTGCGGGAAACGGCGATCAAGTGTAATAAAAGATAATAATAAATATAAAAGTTGATCTGCCTTGTTTCCAGAGTGTGAGGTGGGAGAATGTGTTGGAACGAGAAAACATGAAATGGGAAAATATTAGGAACAGTAGGTGATTGGTCCAGGCTTAACCCTAGTGAGGGGAGGGGTGCCTGCGTGTGTGGTGTTGGTGGTGGGAGTGGTGTTGGTGTTGATGGTGGGGGTGTTGTTGGTGTTGATGGTGGGGGTGTTGTTGGTGTTGATGGTGGGGGTGTTGTTGGTGTTGATGGTGGGGATGTTGTTGGTGTTGATGGTGGGGGTGTTGTTGGTGTTGATGGTGGGGATGTTGTTGGTGTTGATGGTGGGGGTGTTGTTGGTGTTGATGGTGGGGGTGTTGTTGGTGTTGATGGTGGGGGTGTTGTTGGTGTTGATGGTGGGGGTGTTGTTGGTGTTGATGGTGGGGGTGTTGTTGGTGTTGATGGTGGGGATGTTGTTGGTGTTGATGGTGGGGGTGTTGTTGGTGTTGATGGTGGGGGTGTTGTTGATGGTGGGGGTGTTGTTGGTGGTGGGGGTGTTGTTGGTGTTGATGGTGGGGGTGTTGTTGGTGTTGATGGTGGGGGTGTTGTTGGTGGTGGGGGTGTTGTTGGTGGTGGGGGTGTTGTTGGTGTTGATGGTGGGGGTGGTGTTGGTGTTGATGGTGGGGGTGTTGTTGGTGTTGATGGTGGGGGTGTTGATGGTGGGGGTGTTGTTGATGGTGGGGGTGTTGTTGGTGGTGGGGGTGTTGTTGGTGTTGATGGTGGGGGTGTTGTTGGTGTTGATGGTGGGGGTGTTGTTGGTGGTGGGGGTGTTGTTGGTGTTGATGGTGGGGGTGTTGTTGGTGTTGATGGTGGGGGTGTTTTTGGTGTTGGTGGTGGGGGTGTTGTTGGTGTTGATGGTGGGGGTGTTGTTGGTGTTGATGGTGGGGGTGTTGTTGGTGTTGATGGTGGGGGTGTTGTTGATGGTGGGGGTGTTGTTGATGGTGGGGGTGTTGTTGGTGGTGGGGGTGTTGTTGGTGTTGATGGTGGGGGTGTTGTTGGTGGTGGGAGTGGTGTTGGTGTTGATGGTGGGGGTGTTGTTGGTGTTGATGGTGGGGGTGTTGTTGGTGTTGATGGTGGGGGTGTTGTTGGTGTTGATGGTGGGGGTGTTGTTGGTGTTGATGGTGGGGGTGTTGTTGGTGTTGATGGTGGGGGTGTTGTTGATGGTGGGGGTGTTGTTGGTGGTGGGGGTGTTGTTGGTGTTGATGGTGGGGGTGTTGTTGGTGTTGATGGTGGGGGTGTTGTTGGTGGTGGGGGTGTTGTTGGTGGTGGGGGTGTTGTTGGTGGTGGGGGTGTTGTTGGTGGTGGGGGTGTTGTTGGTGTTGATGGTGGGGGTGTTGTTGGTGTTGATGGTGGGGGTGTTGTTGATGGTGGGGGTGTTGTTGGTGGTGGGGGTGTTGTTGGTGGTGATGGTGGGGGTGTTGTTGGTGTTGATGGTGGGGGTGTTGTTGGTGGTGGGGGTGTTGTTGGTGTTGATGGTGGGGAGTGTTGTTGGTGTTAATGGTGGGGGTGTTTTTGGTGTTGGTGGTGGGGGTGTTGTTGGTGTTGATGGTGGGGGTGTTGTTGGTGTTGATGGTGGGGGTGTTGTTGGTGTTGATGGTGGGGGTGTTGTTGGTGGTGGGGGTGTTGTTGGTGTTGATGGTGGGGGTGTTGTTGGTGTTGATGGTGGGGGTGTTGTTGGTGTTGATGGTGGGGGTGTTGTTGGTGGTGGGGGTGTTGTTGGTGTTGATGGTGGGGGTGTTGTTGGTGTTGATGGTGGGGGTGTTGTTGGTGGTGGGGTGTTGTTGGTGTTGATGGTGGGGGTGGTGTTGGTGGTGGGGTGTTGTTGGTGGTGGGGTGTTGTTGGTGTTGATGGTGGGGGTGTTGTGGTGTTGATGGTGGGGGTGTTGTTGGTGTTGATGGTGGGGGTGTTGTTGGTGTTGATGGTGGGGGTGTTGTTGGTGTTGGTGGTGGGGGTGTTGTTGGTGTTGATGGTGGGGGTGTTGTTGGTGTTGATGGTGGGGGTGTTGTTGTGTTTGATGGTGGGGTGTTGTTGGTGTTGGTGGTGGGGGTGTTGTTGTGTTGATGGTGGGGGTGTTGTTGGTGTTGATGGTGGGGGTGTTGTTGGTGTGATGGTGGGGTGTTGTTGGTGTTGATGGTGGGGGTGTTGTTGGTGTTGATGGTGGGGGTGTTGTTGGGGGTGGGGGTGGGGGGTTGGGTGGGTGTTTGGGGGGGGTTGGGGGTGGTGTTGGGTGGGGGGTGGGTGTTTGTGGTGGGGTTTTGGTGGGGGGGTTGTTGGTGTTGTGGTGTGGGGTGTGTGGGTTGTGTGGGGGTGTTGGGGGTTGGGGTGTGTGGGGGGGGTGTGGGGGGTGGGGTTGGGGGTGGGTGTTGTGGGGTGGGTGGGGGGGGTGTGGTGTGGGGTTTGTTGTGGGTTGGGGGTTTTGTTGGGGTTGGGTTGGGGGGGGTGGGGGTGGGGTGGGTGGGGGGGGGGGGTGGTTGGTGGGGGGGGGTGTGTGGGGGGGGTTGTGGTGGGTGGTGGGGTGGGTGGGTGGGGGTTTTTGGGGGGGGGGGGGGTGTGGGTTGGGGGTGTTGGGGGGGGGGTGTGGTGTGTGGGTGGGGGGGTGGGGGGGGGGTGTGGTGGGGTGGGGGGTGGGTGGTGGTGTTGGTTTGGTGGGGGTGTGGTGGTGTTGGGGGGGGTGTTGATGGTGTGATGGTGGGGGTGTTGTTATGGTGGAGTGTGTTGGTGTTGTGGTGGGGGTGTTGTTGGTGTGAGTGGTGTATGTGTTGATGGTGGGGGTGTTGTTGATGGTGGGGATGTTGTTGATGTTGGTGGTGGGAGTGGTGTTGGTGTTGATGGTGGGGGTGTTGTTGGTGTTGATGGTGGGAGTGGTGTTGGTGTTGATGGTGGGGGTGTTGTTGGTGTTGATGGTGGGGGTGTTGTTGGTGTTGATGGTGGGGGTGTTGTTGGTGTTGATGGTGGGGGTGTTGGTTGATGTGGGGATGTTGTTGATGTTGGTGGTGGGAGTGGTGTTGGTGTTGATGGTGGGGGTGTTGTTGGTGTTGGGGTGTTGTTGATGTTGGTGGTGGGAGTGGTGTTGGTGTTGATGGTGGGGGTGTAGTGTGATTGGTGGGATGTTGTTGGTGTTGATGGTGGGGGTGGTGTTGGTGTTGATGGTGGGGGTGGTGTTGATGGTGGGGGTGTTGTTGGTGTTGATGGTGGGGATGTTGTTGGTGTTGGTAGTGGGAGTGGTGTTGGTGGTGTTCGTGTTGATGGTGTTGATGGTGGGGATGTTGTTGGTGTTGGTGGTGGGAGTGGTGTTGGTGTTGATGGTGGGGGTGTTGTTGGTGTTGATGGTGGGGGTGTTGTTGGTGTTGGTGGTGGGGGTGTTGTTGATGGTGGGGATGTTGTTGGTATTGATGGTGGGGATGTTGTTGGTGTTGGTGGTGGGAGTGGTGTTGGTGATTATGGTGGGGATGTTGTTGGTGTTGTTGGTGGGGGTGTTGTTGGTGTTGATGGTGGGGGTGTTGTTGGTGTTGATGGTGGGGATGTTGTTGGTGTTGGTGGTGGGAGTGGTGTTGGTGTTGATGGTGGGGATGTTGTTGATGGTGGGGATGTTGTTGGTGTTGGTGGTGGGAGTGGTGTTGGTGTTGATGGTGGGGATGTTGTTGATGGTGGGGGTGTTGTTGGTGTTGGTGGTGGGAGTGGTGTTGGTGTTGATGGTGGGGATGTTGTTGATGGTGGGGGTGTTGTTGGTGTTGGTGGTGGGAGTGGTGTTGGTGTTGATGGTGGGGGTGTTGTTGATGGTGGGGATGTTGTTGGTGTTGGTGGTGGGAGTGGTGTTGGTGTTGATGGTGGGGATGTTGTTGGTGTTGATGGTGGGGGTGTTGTTGATGTTGATGGTGGGAGTGGTGTTGGTGTTGATGGTGTTGTTGGTGGTGGGGAGCGCTCGTGCCTGGTCAGGTTGGTCATCTCACAACGTTACAAGTTGTCACTTCTCTCCAGACTGGCCATAGTGGCCTCCATCCCTGCCTGTGTTAACCTCTCTAGCCCACCGACCACGATGTTACGACCCTTGACCACGACGCTACGACCCTTGACCACGACGCTACGACCCTTGACCACGACGCTACGACCCTTGACCATGACGTTACGACCCTTGACCACGACGCTACGACCCTTGGCCACGACGCTACGACCCTTGACCACGACGCTACGACCCTTGACCACGACGTTACGACCCTTGACCATGACGTTACGACCCTTGACCACGACGCTACGACCCTTGACCACGACGCTACGACCCTTGACCACGACGCTACGACCCTTGACCACGACGCTACGACCCTTGACCATGACGTTACGACCCTTGACCACGACGCTACGACCCTTGGCCACGACGCTACGACCCTTGACCACGACGCTACGACCATTGACCACGACGTTACGACCCTTGACCATGACGTTACGACCCTTGACCACGACGCTACGACCCTTGACCACGACGTTACGACCCTTGACCACGACGTTACGACCCTTGACCACGACGTTACGACCCTTGACCACGATGTTACGACCCTTGACCACGACGTTACGGACCTTGACCACGACGCTACGACCCTTGACCACGACGCTACGACCCTTGACCACGACGCTACGACCCTTGACCACGACGCTACGACCCTTGACCACGACGCTACGACCCTTGACCACGACGCTACGACCATTGACCACGCCGTTACGGACCTTGACCACGACGCTACGACCCTAGACCACGACGTTACGACCCTTGACCACGACGTTACGACCCTTGACCACGACGCTACGACCCTTGACCACGATGTTACGACCCTTGACCACGACGTTACGGACCTTGACCACGACGCTACGACCCTTGACCACGACGCTACGACCCTTGACCACGACGCTACGACCCTTGACCACGACGTTACGACCCATGACCACGACGCTACGACCCTTGACCACGACGCTACGACCCTTGACCACGACGCTACAACCCTTGACCACGACGTTACGGACCTTGACCACGACGTTACGACCCTTGACCACGCCGTTACGGACCTTGACCACGACGCTACGGCCCTTGACCACGACGTTACGACCCTTGACCACGACGCTACGACCCTTGACCACGACGTTACGACCCTTGACCACGACGTTACGGACCTTGACCACGTCGTTACGACCCTTGACCACGACGCTACGACCCTTGACCACGACGCTACGACCCTTGACCACGACGCTACGACCCTTGACCACGACGTTACGGACCTTGACCACGACGTTACGACCCTTGACCACGACGCTACGACCCTTGACCACGACGCTACGACCCTTGACCACGACGCTACGACCCTTGACCACGACGTTACGACCCTTGACCACGACGTACGGACCTTGACCACGACGTTACGACCCTTGACCACGACGCTACGACCCTTGACCACGACGCTACGACCCTTGACCACGACGTTACGACCCTTGACCACGACGCTACGACCCTTGACCACGACGCTACGACCCTTGACCACGACGTTACGATCCTTGACCACGATGTTACGACCCTTGACCACGATGTTACGACCCTTGACCACGACGCTACGACCCTTGACCACGACGCTACGACCCTTGACCACGACGTTACGACCCTTGACCACGACGCTACGACCCTTGACCACGACGTTACGGACCTTGACCACGACGCTACGACCCTTGACCACGACGTACGACCCTTGACCACGACGCTACGACCCTTGACCACGACGTTACGGACCTTGACCACGACGTTACGACCCTTGACCACGACGCTACGACCCTTGACCACGACGCTACGACCCTTGACCACGACGCTACGACCCTTGACCACGACGTTACGACCCTTGACCACGACGTTACGGACCTTGACCACGACGTTACGACCCTTGACCACGACGCTACGACCCTTGACCACGACGTTACGACCCTTGACCACGACGTTACGGACCTTGACCACGACGTTACGACCCTTGCCCACGACGCTACGACCCTTGACCACGACGCTACGACCCTTGACCACGACGTTACGACCCTTGACCACGACGCTACGACCCTTGACCACGACGTTACGGACCTTGACCACGACGTTACGACCCTTGACCACGACGCTACGACCCTTGACCACGGCGCTACGACCCTTGACCACGACGCTACGACCCTTGACCACGACGCTACGACCCTTGACCACGACGTTACGACCCTTGACCACGACGCTACGACCCTTGACCACGACGCTACGACCCTTGACCACGACGTTACGACCCTTGACCACGACGCTACAACCCTTGACCACGACGTTACGACCCTTGACCACGACGTTACGGACCTTGACCACGACGTTACGACCCTTGACCACGACGCTACGACCCTTGACCACGACGCTACGACCCTTGACCACGACGCTACGACCCCTAACCACGACGCTACGACCCTTGACCACGACGCTACGACCCTTGACCACGACGCTACGACCTTTGGCTGTGATCGCCTTCCGTTTGACCGTAAGGGTCACTCCGAGGCCAGGCCATCATATCCAGGGGTCATAACGTCGTACTCAGGGTCGTACCGTCATGCTCAAGAGTCGTATCGTCATGCTGAAGAGTCATACTGTCTTGCTCAAAAGTCGTACTGTCGTGCTCAAGAGTCGTACCGACGTGCTCAAGGGTCGTACCGTCTTTTCAAAGGGTTGTACCGTCGTTTTCAAGGGTCATGCCGTCGTGTTCAAGAGTCGTACCGTCATGCTCAAGAGTCGTACCGACGTGCTCAAGGGTCGTACCTTCTTTTTTAAAGGGTTGAACCGTCGTGTTTGAGAGTCGTACCTTCGTGTTCAAGGCTCGTAGCGTCGTGCTCAGGGGTTTTATATATATATATATATATATATATATATATATATATATATATATATATATATATATATATATATCTTTTCTTTCTTTTCATACTATTCGCCATTTCCCGCGTCAGCGAGGTAGCGTTAAGAACAGAGGACTGGGCCTTTGAGGAAACATCCTCATCCAGCCCCCTTCTCTGTTCCTTCCTTTGAAAAAAAAAAAAAAAAAGAGAGGGGAGAACTTCCTGCCCCCCGCTCCCTTCCCTTTTAGTCGCCTTCTACGACACGCAGGGAATACGTGGGAAGTATTCTTTCTCCCCTATCCCCAGGGAAATATATATATATATATATATATATATATATATATATATATATATATATATATATATATATATATATATATATATATATTGATATTTTCCTTATAGATGAGGGCAGAGGGCGTGTGTGTATTGTGGTTGTTGTTGTAGATGGTGTGGTGGTCAGCTGGCTCTCATGTTGCTCTGTGTTGATACCCTCGTGATCATTATTATCAACTGTTACCATACAGGTCAATCAATAAACCTTCAGTAATTATAATAACAATGATAATGATAATAATAATGATAATAATAATAATAATAATAATAATTAACAATGATAATAATGATAATAATAATGATAATAATAATAATAATATTATTATTATTATTATTATTATTATTATTATTACTATTGTTATTTATTTATTCATTATTATTATTATCATTTTATATACACCGCTTCTCGCGTAGCGGAGTAACTCATCCATGGTTCAGGGCGTCGCTCCCTCTGTAGCACACCGTTCCAGTTCACATAGTCCCACGTGCGCCTCACAACCTTTTTCACGTTCAGGTTCAGATGCCTCATAATGTGTAACGTCATCCTTCCATCTCCAGTTTTATCTCCCACTTCCCCCCTACATGTACTCACTCATCCTCTCCACGTGTCCATACCATTACAGCACTCTCTCTTCTGCTCTCTCAACCACACTCTCACCTCTCTTACCATGTCGTACAGTTACTTATTATTATTATTTTTATAATTATTATTATTATTATTATTATTATTTTTTTTTTTTTTTTTTTTTTTTTTTTTTTTTTTGCTGTCTCCTGCGTTTGCGAGGTAGCGCAAGGAAACAGACGAAAGAAATGGCCCAACCCACCCCCATACACATGTATATACATACGTCCACACACGCAAATATACATACCTACACAGCTTTCCATGGTTTACCCCAGACGCTTCACATGCCCTGATTCAATCCACTGACAGCACGTCAACCCCGGTATACCACATCGATCCAATTCACTCTATTCCTTGCCCTCCTTTCACCCTCCTGCATGTTCAGGCCCCGATCACACAAAATCTTTTTCACTCCATCTTTCCACCTCCAATTTGGTCTCCCACTTCTCGTTCCCTCCACCTCCGACACATATATCCTCTTGGTCAATCTTTCCTCACTCATTCTCTCCATGTGCCCAAACCATTTCAAAACACCCTCTTCTGCTCTCTCAACCACGCTCTTTTTATTTCCACACATCTCTCTTACCCTTACGTTACTTACTCGATCAAACCACCTCACACCACACATTGTCCTCAAACATCTCATTTCCAGCACATCCATCCTCCTGCGCACAACTCTATCCATAGCCCACGCCTCGCAACCATACAACATCGTTGGAACCACTATTCCCTCAAACATACCCATTTTTGCTTTCCGAGATAATGTTCTCGACTTCCACACATTCTTCAAGGCTCCCAGGATTTTCGCCCCCTCCCCCACCCTATGATCCACTTCCACTTCCATGGTTCCATCCGCTGCCAGATCCACTCCCAGATATCTAAAACACTTTACTTCCTCCAGTTTTTCTCCATTCAAACTTACCTCCCAGTTGACTTGACCCCAACCCTAATGTACCTAATAACCTTGCTCTTATTCACATTTACTCTTAACTTTCTTCTTTCACACACTTTACCAAACTCAGTCACCAGCTTCTGCAGTTTCTCACATGAATCAGCCACCAGCGCTGTATCATCAGCGAACAACAACTGACTCACTTCCCAAGCTCTCTCATCCCCAACAGACTTCACACTTGCCCCTCCTTCCAAAACTCTTGCATTCACCTCCCTAACAACCCCATCCATAAACAAATTAAACAACCATGGAGACATCACACACCCCTGCCGCAAACCTACATTCACAGAGAACCAATCACTTTCCTCTCTTCCCACACGTACACATGCCTTACATCCTCGATAAAAACTTTTCACTGCTTCTAACAACTTGCCTCCCACACCATATATTCTTAATACCTTCCACAGAGCATCTCTATCAACTCTATCATATGCCTTCTCCAGATCCATAAATGCTACATACAAATCCATTATTATTATTATTATTATTATTATTATTATTATTATTATTATTATTATTATTATTATTATTACTACTATTATTTTATTATCTATTGTTATCATCATTATTATTATAACGGCAACTAAAACCGATGATAATTGTTGATAATGCAAATAACGATCATTAGGGTTTCAGTGCTTTAAGAAAAATGGGGTTAGGAGGTTTCTTAATGAGGAAAGGTTGGAGGTTAATGTGCAGCGTGCTAATTACTGGGATTAATTACAGTTAATTACGCAAGTGTCAGACCTTAATTGGCTAGATCATCTCTGGACCACGTAATTCATTTTCTGTGAGAAATTTACGACGCGTGTTCAGACCTTGCGCCGTTCTGGGATTCGAACCCACACACCTGGGTGACGGAAAGTCGCTTGAAGCTATTTTGCCGGAACTTCCCGATTAACATATTAATCCCAGTGATTACCTCGTCGATCACAAGGTAATCGCTAATCAGTAAGAGTCTGGGAGAGGTGCGTCATGGCCCTCTCGATATATATATATATATATATATATATATATATATATATATATATATATATATATATATAACCATATATCTCTGGGGATAGGGGATTAAGAATACTTCCCACGTATTCCCTGCGTGTCGTAGAAGGCGACTAAAAGGGGAGGGAGCGGGGGAGCTGGAAATCCTCCCCTCTCTTCTTTTTTTTCTAATTTTCCAAAAGAAGGAACAGAGGGGGCCAGGTGATGATATTCCAAAAAAGGCCCAGTCCTCTGTTCTTAACGCTACCTCGCTAACGCGGGAAATGGCGAATAGTTTAAAAGAAAAGAATATATATATATATATATATATATATATATATATATATATATATATATATATATATATATGTATATATATATATATATATATATATATATATATATATATGTTTATATATATATATATGTATTTATTTATATTTCATTATACTTGTCGCTGTCTCCCGCGTTATCGAGGTAGCGCAAGGAAACACGAAAGAATGGCCCAACTTACCCACATACACATGTATATACATAAACGCCCACACACGCACATATACATACCTATACATTTCTACGTATACATACACACATGCACAGAGATGTACATATATACACATGCACATATTCATACATGCTGCCTTCATCCATTTTCGCCGCCACCTCGCCACACATGAAATGCCCCCCCCCCCCCCGCGCGAGAGAGAGAGAGAGAGAGAGAGAGAGAGAGAGAGAGAGAGAGAGAGAGAGAGAGGTATCGCTAGGAAAGGACAACAAAGGCCACATTCGTCCACACTCAGACTTCCTGTCATGTGTGATATATCCGGGTCAAAGAAAACGACGCAATTAGGGATTTTATTGTTTCCCATAGTAACCTTATGTTAGGTTTACATTGTTACTTTAATGAAGGGCAGGTTTTTTTTATAGTATAGAAATTAAAAGTGTTTTCCTTGGTAGTAAGACTGTTTTTTAGGGTTTTCTTCCTCTTCCTAATTCTAAGGCTTGCTCACTTTTTTCTTCATTTTATGATCGTCTTCTTGGTGTCGACATTTAAGGGTTGTATTCATATTGTAATCCTAAATTTGAAGTGTCCCCTGGTGTAACGGTTTAAGGTCTTGCTACAGTTTTATCTAAGAATGACCCAATATTTTCAGTATTAAAAGAGTTGATCATTTAATATCATACATCTGAGAGTTTTCCCTCTGTAGTGTATAATGTTTTTGTAAGACCTTAAGACTTTTTTTATTAAGTATGTGAAGGGAACTTGATGACATATTTATATATGAGTTGCTTCCTGTGTAAATAGGATGGAAACAACGTAGAATGGAAGCTGTTACTATAGGTCGGTCCAGAAACAGAAAGAGTGAAACGAGCGTAATTGTTTACCAGAAAACGGCCGAAGGGTAGGTAGAGTTGCTGTGTTGGACACATTTTCATGTGTTCTTCATGATGTAATTATTGTTATATACATGTTATTATACGTTACTTCTTTGTTGTTTTTATGTATAATATTTTTGGTCCATATCGTTAAGATTCAATTCCGTGAATAAATTTCAAATATCGGATATTTTATTAAATGTGAAGTAAACTGTGTAGATTTTTGTAAAAGTGTCACTGTTATTTTTTGAAAGTGGTGGATTCATAGGAATATATATATATATATATATATATATATATATATATATATATATATATATATATATATATATATATATATATTATCCCTGGGGATAGGGGATTAAGAATACTTCCCACGTATTCCCTGCGTGTCGTAGAAGGCGACTAAAAGGGGAGGGAGCGGGGGGCTGGAAATCCTCCCCTCTCGTTTTTTTTTTTTTTTTTCCAAAAGAAGGAACAGAGGGGGCCAGGTGAGGATATTCCAAAAAAGGCCCAGTCCTGTGTTCTTAACGCTACCTCGCCAACGCGGGAAATGGCAAATAGTTTAAAAGAAAAATATATATATATATGGATCTTAAGTTAAATGTAAAGAGGTTAATGAAAGGGAGAAATAAGAGATAAGGAAAAGTATTTACGAATTTTTGAGGCGGTGAAAAACTTCAAAATTGCCAGGTCATAGTGTTTAGTAGGGAAAGACGTAAGATGGCAGTTTCAAAAATTTCGAGGTGTAGGGCAAGTTATCAAAACGGCCCACCCTTGAGTTGCCAATGGCCTCAAAATACTCATGTGACGAGTATTGCGTGGTGTATACACAATATATATATATATATATATATATATATATATATATATATATATATATATATATATATATATATATATATATATATATATAGAGTGGGGGAGGAATGGGATGTATTTAGGGAATCAGGGATGGATTGCGCAAAAGATGCTTGTGGCATGAGAAGAGTGGGAGGTGGGTTGATTAGAAAGGGTAGTGAGTGGTGGGATGAAGAAGTAAGAGTATTAGTGAAAGAGAAGAGAGAGGCATTTGGACGATTTTTGCAGGGAAAAAATGCAATTGAGTGGGAGATGTATAAAAGAAAGAGACAGGAGGTCAAGAGAAAGGTGCAAGAGGTGAAAAAAAGGGCAAATGAGAGTTGGGGTGAGAGAGTATCATTAAATTTTAGGGAGAATAAAAAGATGTTCTGGAAGGAGGTAAATAAAGTGCGTAAGACAAGGGAGCAAATGGGAACTTCAGTGAAGGGCGCAAATGGGGAGGTGATAACAAGTAGTGGTGATGTGAGAAGGAGATGGAGTGAGTATTTTGAAGGTTTGTTGAATGTGTTTGATGATAGAGTGGCAGATATAGGGTGTTTTGGTCGAGGTGGTGTGCAAAGTGAGAGGGTTAGGGAAAATGATTTGGTAAACAGAGAAGAGGTAGTGAAAGCTTTGCGGAAGATGAAAGCCGGCAAGGCAGCAGGTTTGGATGGTATTGCAGTGGAATTTATTAAAAAAGGGGGTGACTGTATTGTTGACTGGTTGGTAAGGTTATTTAATGTATGTATGACTCATGGTGAGGTGCCTGAGGATTGGCGGAATGCGTGCATAGTGCCATTGTACAAAGGCAAAGGGGATAAGAGTGAGTGCTCAAATTACAGAGGTATAAGTTTGTTGAGTATTCCTGGTAAATTATATGGGAGGGTATTGATTGAGAGGGTGAAGGCATGTACAGAGCATCAGATTGGGGAAGAGCAGTGTGGTAGAGGATGTGTGGATCAGGTGTTTGCTTTGAAGAATGTATGTGAGAAATACTTAGAAAAGCAAATGGATTTGTATGTAGCATTTATGGATCTGGAGAAGGCATATGATAGAGTTGATAGAGATGCTCTGTGGAAGGTATTAAGAATATATGGTGTGGGAGGCAAGTTGTTAGAAGCAGTGAAAAGTTTTTATCGAGGATGTAAGGCATGTGTACGTGTAGGAAGAGAGGAAAGTGATTGGTTCTCAGTGAATGTAGGTTTGCGGCAGGGGTGTGTGATGTCTCCATGGTTGTTTAATTTGTTTATGGATGGGGTTGTTAGGGAGGTAAATGCAAGAGTTTTGGAAAGAGGGGCAAGTATGAAGTCCGTTGGGGATGAGAGAGCTTGGGAAGTGAGTCAGTTGTTGTTCGCTGATGATACAGCGCTGGTGGCTGATTCATGTGAGAAACTGCAGAAGCTGGTGACTGAGTTTGGTAAAGTGTGTGGAAGAAGAAAGTTAAGAGTAAATGTGAATATATATAATAAGAGCAAGGTTATTAGGTACAGTAGGGTTGAGGGTCAAGTCAATTGGGAGGTGAGTTTGAATGGAGAAAAACTGGAAGTGAAGTGTTTTAGATATCTGGGAGTGGATCTGGCAGCGGATGGAACCTTGGAAGCGGAAGTGGATCATAGGGTGGGGGAGGGGGCGAAAATTCTGGGAGCCTTGAAGAATGTGTGGAAGTCGAGAACATTATCTCGGAAAGCAAAAATGGGTATGTTTGAAGGAATAGTGGTTCCAACAATGTTGTATGGTTGCGAGGCGTGGGCTATGGATAGAGTTGTGCGCAGGAGGATGGATGTGCTGGAAATGAGATGTTTGAGGACAATGTGTGGTGTGAGGTGGTTTGATCGAGTAAGTAACGTAAGGGTAAGAGAGATGTGTGGAAATAAAAAGAGCGTGGTTGAGAGAGCAGAAGAGGGTGTTTTGAAGTGGTTTGGGCACATGGAGAGGATGAGTGAGGAAAGATTGACCAAGAGGATATACGTGTCGGAGGTGGAGGGAACAAGGAGAAGAGGGAGACCAAATTGGAGGTGGAAAGATGGAGTGAAAAAGATTTTGTGTGACCGGGGCCTGAACATGCAGGAGGGTGAAAGGAGGGCAAGGAATAGAGTGAATTGGACCGATGTGGTATACCGGGGTTGACGTGCTGTCAGTGGATTGAATCAAGGCATGTGAAGCGTCTGGGGTAAACCATGGAAAGCTGTGCAGGTATGTATATTTGCGTGTGTGGACGTATGTATATACATGTGTATGGGGGGGGGGGGGTTGGGCCATTTCTTTCGTCTGTTTCCTTGCGCTACCTCGCAAACGCGGGAGACAGCGACAAAGTATAATAAAAAAAAAAGAAAAAAAAAAAAAAAATATATATATATATATATATATATATATATATATATATATATATATATATATATATATATATATATATATATATATTTATTATTAAAGGTCATAGGCACTGTAAATGATTTTTGGTTTTTGGAATCGAATTCATAATATAGTTACTAGCGTTTAAATGGCTTTGAAAGTTATGTAACAGAAGCTACGTGCGTATATACGCCGCTGTCACTGTATATCAATTTGCCAAACGTAATGGGATTTTACGTTTCGTAATCACATACATGAATTCTCTTACACTTACATACACAGTGTGCCTACGTCGTAAACACCCACGTGTGTGGTGGTTGAGTACGGCAGGTTTCCAGTATACTGCTGACAACCCCCCCCCCCCCCCTCCCGTCTCCGTTTCCCTACCTCCCAGCCTCCAAGGTCCCTCCACCATGGACCGCGCCCCCGTCTATCACCATAACCACAATCGACCTGTTCCGTCAGGTCTCGTAACAGTCAGACATAAGACCCGTCCTTATACCTGCCATTGTGATCTCCGTGAATAGTACATGAATATGTCCATAGCCATGCAAGTGAGGTCTGTTTACAGTTGGTTAACTTACGTGGAATGTCAACTACTTTATTACTTAATGTTCAGTCAAGTTCATACTGTATAACACATATCCCTGTATATGTGGCATCCTGGTTATCTAGACGTACCTCAACCATGTGCTTAACCCAAGTGTGGAGATGTCCAGCTCACATCATCTCTTGTATGATTAGTTAACCAGTAAGTGTCATGACCTCCCACTTCTGTAATACATCACTCCAGTAAGTTGATTATCTGCCTAGATTCAGTGCACCGTTATTTATTCATATTTTCTTCATTATACTTCTATGCATACATACACACGTACATACATACACTCGTACATACATACATACACTCGTACATACATACACTCGTACATACATACATACACTCGTACATACATACACTCGTACATACATACATACACACGTACATACATACACTCGTACATACATACATACACTCGTACATACATACACTCGTACATACATACATACACTCGTACATACATACACTCGTACATACATACACTGGTACATACACCTTGTTGGTATTGTATACTTCAGCAATGCGCCCACATGATCAGTAATGGTTGACCATAGCAACTATCAAACAACCGTTAACTTCAACGCATTAATGAATATTGTTTACATTAGGTTACCAGGCACAGTTGGAGAAGTGGATTTATTGCTGTGAATATAGCGAGGTAACATGAAGGGCTTGGAGTGAGGGATCAACGTCTGGTTATCTACGAAATTTATGCTTAACGAAAATTAGTGTTGGAGTACAGTCACAATAGCGGGGTCTGGCGACGCTGGATCCCAACCCCCGGTGGGGGAAAGGTAAGACCCCGCTATTGTGGCTTCTCGGGTTAGGAGTTTAAGTATTTACTGTTAATTGTTTGTCAATAATTAACTTGTCGGGTTTATAAGACTTGAAAAGAATAAGAAAACCTCATTTTAGTTACTTATGTTTGTGTGTGTGTGTGTGTGTGTGTGTGTGTGTGTGTGTGATTATAATGGTACTGTGCGGGGATGGAGTTTTACACTCGTGGAGCCCCATCTCTTGTGTGTGTGTGTGCGTGTGTGTGTGTGTGTGTGTGTGTGTGTGTGTGTGCGTGTGTGTGTGTGTGTGTGTCAGATGTGAGTGAGTAGAACAGATTTGCTGGCCTGACCTCAGGAATCATGTAAGGGTTTACCACAACGCCTGCCCCCCCCCCCCTCTCTCTCTTTCATGGTGTTGAACCTGAATCTCTTAACATGTGTGTTACAATAGGTATCACTGTAGAACCACTGCTAACATGTGTGTTACAATAGGTATCACTGTAGAACCACTGCTAACATGTGTGTTACAATAGGTATCACTGTAGAACCACTGCTAACATGTGTGTTACAATAGGTATCACTGTAGAACCACTGCTAACATGTGTGTTACAATAGGTATCACTGTAGAACCACTGCTAACATGTGTGTTACAATAGGTATCACTGTAGAACCACTGCTAACATGTGTGTTACAATAGGTATCACTGTAGAACCACTGCTAACATGTGTGTTACAATAGGTATCACTGTAGAACCACTGCTAACATGTGTGTTACAATAGGTATCACTGTAGAACCACTGCTAACATGTGTGTTACAATAGGTATCACTGTAGAACCACTGCTAACATGTGTGTTACAATAGGTATCACTGTAGAACCACTGCTAACATGTGTGTTACAATAGGTATCACTGTAGAACCACTGCTAACATGTGTGTTACAATAGGTATCACTGTAGAACCACTGCTAACATGTGTGTTACAATAGGTATCACTGTAGAACCACTGCTAACATGTGTGTTACAATAGGTATCACTGTAGAACCACTGCTAACATGTGTGTTACAATAGGTATCACTGTAGAACCACTGCTAACATGTGTGTTACAGTAGGTATCACTGTAGAACCACTGTCAGCCAGTCCCTAGGCGACATGTGTTAGTATACCCCACTGTCATCTGGTACATAATCAGGTGTTAATATAGACCACTGAACCAGTTCACAAGCACTACCACCATCAACCAGTCCCTAACCAACAGATACTAATGTAAACCACTGTCAGCCAGTCCCCATGCAACAGGTGTTACCATAAACCACTGTCAGGCTAGTCCCCAAGCAACAGGTGTTACCATAAACCACTGTCAGGTAGTCCCCAAGCAACAGGTGTTACCATAAACCACTGTCAGCCAGTCCCCAAGCAACAGGTGTTACCATAAACCACTGTCAGCCTGTCCCCAAGCAACAGGTGTTACCATAAACCACTGTCAGCTAGTCCCCAAGCAACAGGTGTTACCATAAACCACTGTCAGCCTGTCCCCAAGCAACAGGTGTTACCATAAACCACTGTCAGGCTAGTCCCCAAGCAACAGGTGTTACCATAAACCACTGTCAGCCTGTCCCCAAGCAACAGGTGTTACCATAAACCACTGTCAGCCTGTCCCCAAGCAACAGGTGTTACCATACACCAGTGTGAGGCAGTCTCACAGTAGCAGTGGTCGATATAAAGTGCTGTTGTTGTAATACAGTCAGTTGGGCTTTGTGTCCCGGAGGCACAGTAATCCCCAAGGAACCTCCATAAATCCCCCTTCCTCCCTTCCTGAACATCATCCGGGCATCATGGGAAGGGATTTTCGATGCTTGTGCACCTCACGGTAGGGATTTGTTTACCACGGGAGAGAGGAGGCGTGGCGCTCAGCAGTACGAGTGGGTATGTAGAGCACTGTCATCCCCCAGCACAGGAGACACATGCAGATATAGCCCTTACGACGACGTACGTGGATCTGTAGTGGTTGAGATATTTACTGTGGTGACCCCCTGGCTGAGCCCCGTGGGAGGGAGGGAGGGAGGGAGGGTTTTTTACCACCCCCTTCCCTTGAGCTCAACTGCACGACCCTTGAGGACGATGGTACGACCCTTGACGATGGTACGACTCTTGACGATAGTACGACCCTTGAAGACGATGGTACGACCCTTGAAGACGATGGTACGACCCTTGAGGACGATGGTACGACCCTTGAGGACGATGGTACGACCCTTGAGAGCGACGGTACGGTCCTTCAGCACGACAGCACGACCCTTGGATATGATAGTATGATGCTGGCGTAAGCCTTTAATGTGACGATTTTAAGTGTCGGGTTAAAGGCTATGTCGTCACACTCAAGGGTCGTACCGTCGTGTTCAAGAGGTCGTACATGAAAAAGGAACACGCCTGTAAATGTTGTATTGTTGTGACATTATTTAGTTGAAGGTTAACAAAAAGAAAATGAAACAAATGTACGTAGATATTCTCTAATTGAAAACGACACGAGGAAGCAATACTACAGAGTTACTGTAGTATCGTTCATCTCTCTCTCTCTCTCATCACGAGAGAGAGAGAGAGAGAGAGAGAGAGAGAGAGAGAGAGAGAGAGAGAGAGAGAGCGGCGGGCAATAATGTGTACCTCAAGGGCATCAGAGTCCGGAGGTAATACGCCACGACCAGCCCAGCTGCTCCGTCAAGGACCACCAAGACGGATGGTGGCCGGGGGGGGGGGGGGTGTTAACTAGGCCTAGTAGACGTGTACCGTGGGTGGCGTCTGGCTGATACGAGAGAGAGAGAGAGAGAGAGAGAGAGAGAGAGAGAGAGAGAGAGAGAGAGAGAGAGAGAGAGAGAGAGAGAGAGAGAGAGAGGGGACCGTGCTACGCTAGACTTGTTAGAGAGGTTGAGTGTTTCAGATGCGTGGTCGCTCGTTGGTGATGGTAGTTCGATAGTTAGTTGTTCGGCCTGCAGAACCTGTCAACAACCAGAGTGGTTAGGTCGGCCACCATCAGGTTGTGGTAACCACCAGACACACAACAGTGACCACCCTCCTCACATGCTCAATGAAACTCGTAAGATTATACACTCGCTCACACACTCAGTGTGGCTCGTGGCGGCAGGTGTACACTTCCTGAACAAAGACTGTCTGTGTGTGTGTGTGTGTGTGTGTGTCTGTGTGTGTGTGTGTGTGTGTGTGTGTGTGTGTGTGTGTGTGTGTGTGTGTGTGTGTGTGTGTCTGTGTGTGTGTGTGTGTGTGTGTGTGTGTGTGTTATCCCCTCACTCCTCTGTCTCATCCTTCCTGACCGGAAGTTCTACTTCCGGTGTGTTACCGTTGGCGTACTACGTCACGCCCAGATGTTGCACGGCCCACCACGACCAGTGTTGCACGGCCCACCACGGCCAGTGTTGCACGGCCCACCACGACCAGTGTTGCACGGCCCACCACGGCCAGTGTTGCACGGCCCACCACGGCCAGTGTTGCACGGCCCACCACGACCAGTGTTGCACGGCCCACCACGACCAGTGTTGCACGGCCCACCACGGCAAGTGTTGCACGGCCCACCAAGACCAGTGTTGCCCGTGTGTTGCGTTCAGTCCTGCCACGAATTCGTGATTCGTTTGCCCAACTCGTCCAGTATCGTATATTCCATTCGTTCACTCTGGGTAATTCGTAATGTCTTTTACCTCTCCTCAAACTGTTGTTGTGCGTCCCCTGAAACTTGTTTTGCGTCTCTTGAAACTATTGTTTTGCGTCCCATGGAACTGTTGTTTTGCGTCCCCTAAACCTTGGTTTGCGTCCCTTGAAACTATTGTTTTGCGTCCCCTGAAACTTGTTTTGCGTCCCTTGAAGCTATTTTCTTGCGTCCCCTGAAATTGTTGGTTTACGTCCCCTGAAACTGTTTGTTTATGTTCCTTGAAACAATTGTTTTGCGTCCCATGAAACTGTTGTTTTGCGTCCCTTGAAACTCATGTTTTGCGTCCTCTGAAACTTGTTTTGCGTCCCTTGAAACTATTGTTTTGCGTCCTTTGAAACTATTATCTTGCGTCCCCAGAAACTGTTGGTTTACGACCCTTGAAACAATTGCTTTGCGTCCTCTGGAAGTGTTGGTTTATGTCTCTTTAAACTATTGTTTTGCGTCCCCCGAAACTTGTTTTGAGTCCCTGAAACTTGTTTTGCGTCCCTTGAATTTTTTTTTTGCATCCCTAGAATTTGTTTTGCGCCCCTTGAAACTATTGTTTTGCGTCCCCTGAAACTGTTGTGCATCCCCTGAAACTATTTTTGCATTCCTGAAACTATTGGTTTAATTCCTTTGAAACTGTTGCGTTGCATCTGCTGGAACTGTTGTTTTGCGTCCCTTGAAACCTGTTTTGCGTCCCTTGAAAGTATTATTTTGTGTCCCTGAAAATGTTGCTTTGCGTCCCCTGGAACTATTGTTTTGCGTCCCCTGGAACTATTGTTTTGCGTCCCCTGGAAGTATTGTTTTGCGTCCCTGGAACTGTTGTTGTACGTACCCCAAAGCTATTGTTTAGCGTCCCTTGAAATCATGCTTTTGCTTTCCCTGGAATCGATGTTTTCCATCTCCTGTAACTATTGTTTTACGTCCCTTGAAACGGTTGCTTTGCGTCCCCTGAAATTGTTGTTTCAGGTTTCTTGAAACAGTTGTTTTGCGTCCCCTGAAACTTGTTTTGAGTCCTCTGAAACTGACGTATTGCGTCCTCTGAAACTGTTAATTTGCGTCCCTTGAGGCTAGGGTGTTACATTATGATGTTTTGCGCCCACTGAAAGTGTTGCTTTGCGTCCCTTGGCGCTGTATTTCATGGGTTTGACATGAGATTGGTATTAGTGTGTGTTGCATCTCTCTCTCTCTCTCTCTCTCATTCTCCCATACCAGCGGGAGCAGAACAGTGAATACAGTGAACGTGTCGTGTGAGGTGTTGGGATGGAGTGAGTTTGTGACGTTGATCAGCCAAATTTCACTGGCAATCCAATCTTAACCTTTTTTTTTTTTTAAACGTTGAAATAACGACGTTCATCCATCACTGTTCCCACGATGAAGTCTTTGTTTAGTGAGAAAAATGACCATTTCACTTCCAGGTTCCTCGAGTTTACTGTAGTAAAAATTTTGTTTATGTCGATATTTTAACGTAATTTTAGGAAAAAAATATTCTAGCTGTTTGGTAGCACGACGGTAATTTTTTTGCAGTATATATATATATATATATATATATATATATATATATATATATATATATATATATATTATTGGGAGTAATTATTTGAAACAGTAAATGTCATTAGATATGAAATGATTAAAAGAGAACTAATGAAACATATGTGATAATAGTAGTGCCAATTAATTGAGTCATTAATTTTGATAAAAGTCTTAAAATATGGCCGGAAAAATATTTCATAAAATGCATCTAATTTTACGGCCGAAAATCACCCTTAAAAGAGATAATTAATTATCTTAACTGTAGATGTGTAAGAATACGACCCTTGAGCACGACGGTACGACCTTTGAGCACGACGGTACGACCCTTTACCACGACTGTGCGACCCTTGAGCACGACGGTACGACCCTTGAACACGACGATTCGACCCTTGAGCACGACGGTACGACCCTTTAGCCCGACTGTACGACCCTTGAGCACGACGGTACGATCCTTGAACACGACGATTCGACCCTTGAGCACAACGGTGCGACCCTTTAGCGCGACTGCACAACCCTTGAGCACGACGGTACGATCCTTTAGCACGACTGTGCGACCCTTGAGCACGACGGTACGACCCTTAAGCACGACGGTTCGATCCTTGAATACGACGGTGCGACCCTTGGGTTATGACGGGATGATCTTTGACCTGACCTGCTACAGTAGATAACCTCTGTAGGGTATACCCTCGGTAGCATATTACATGAAATACCCTGAAATATATTCCCGGAACATACCAGAATATATCCCATATAGAGTCAAAGTTAAATCGTGAAATTTACTGGAAAAGTATATTGCAGAATATACTACAAAGACATACAAAATACTACAAAGACATACCAAAATATATTGCTAAAAACCACCCACAGTATACGACAAACTTCAGAAAACATACCACGGAAATACCTGAAAATTATACAAGAACCTACGATAATATATTTCTGTTACACATTGCGAAACATACCTCAAATACATGATAAGATATACCTCAAATACATGCTGAAATATACCAGGAGAATATACTGATATACCCCACAACATTTACCAAAGTATACCACGAAGGTTTCCGTCAGACGTAGCGAGGTGGGTAACGTAAGGTAGGCTGGGTGAGGCGGGCCACTGCCTCCCATGTTGTTCCCAGTGACCTCAGCGTGGGAGAGGCCGGGCCGGGATTACTGTGGTGGCCAGTGGGATTAGTTTTATTTTTCAAGATGGGATTTTTATTGGGTTGATGAGGGTAGAGTGATTTATGTGGTGGGTCCTGTGTATGGCAGCATTCACGGAGAGACGGTATGACGTGTGTGTGTGTGTGTGTGTGTGTGTGTGTGTGTTTTGATGTCCCTGTGGCCTCCTTCTTGTGTTGATCTGTACACTTGCCTCCACTTACCCCTACCCATGTACCCTTTACCCATACTATCACTGAAATTCCTTTGTCTGTGGATATATATATATATATATATATATATATATATATATATATATATATATATATATATTTTTTTTTTTTTTTTTTTATTTATTATACTTTGTCGCTGTCTCCCGCGTTTGCGAGGTAGCGCAAGGAAACAGACGAAAGAAATGGCCCAACCCCCCCCATACACATGTATATACATACGTCCACACACGCAAATATACACACCTACACAGCTTTCCATGGTTTACCCCAGACGCTTCACATGCCTTGATTCAATCCACTGACAGCACGTCAACCCCGGTATACCACATCGCTCCAATTCACTCTATTCCTTGCCCTCCTTTCACCCTCCTGCATGTTCAGGCCCCGATCACACAAAATCTTTTTCACTCCATCTTTCCACCTCCAATTTGGTCTCCCTCTTCTCCTCGTTCCCTCCACCTCCGACACATATATCCTCTTGGTCAATCTTTCCTCACTCATTCTCTCCACTTCAAAACACCCTCTTCTGCTCTCTCAACCACGCTCTTTTTATTTCCACACATCTCTCTTACCCTTACGTTACTCACTCGATCAAACCACCTCACACCACACATTGTCCTCAAACATCTCATTTCCAGCACAACCATCCTCCTGCGCACAACTCTATCCATAGCCCACGCCTCGCAACCATACAACATTGTTGGAACCACTATTCCTTCAAACATACCCATTTTTGCTTTCCGAGATAATGTTCTCGACTTCCACACATTCTTCAAGGCCCCCAGAATTTTCGCCCCCTCCCCCACCCTATGATCCACTTCCGCTTCCATGGTTCCATCCGCTGCCAGATCCACTCCCAGATATCTAAAACACTTCACTTCCTCCAGTTTTTCTCCATTCAAACTCACCTCCCAATTGACTTGACCCTCAACCCCACTGCACCTAATAACCTTGCTCTTACTCACATTTACTCTTAACTTTCTTCTTTCACACACTTTACCAAACTCAGTCACCAGCTTCTGCAGTTTCTCACATGAATCAGCCACCAGCGCTGTATCATCAGCGAACAACAACTGACTCACTTCCCAAGCTCTCTCATCCCCAACAGACTTCATACTTGCCCCTCTTTCCAAAACTCTTGCATTTACCTCCCTAACAACCCCATCCATAAACAAATTAAACAACCATGGAGACATCACACACCCCTGCCGCAAACCTACATTCACTGAGAACCAATCACTTTCCTCTCTTCCTACACGTACACATGCCTTACATCCTCGATAAAAACTTTTCACTGCTTCTAACAACTTTCCTCCCACACCATATATTCTTAATACCTTCCACAGAGCATCTCTATCAACTCTATCATATGCCTTCTCCAGATCCATAAATGCTACATACAAATCCATTTGCTTTTCTAAGTATTTCTCACATACATTCTTCAAAGCAAACACCCGATCCACACATCCTCTACCACTTCTGAAACCACACTGCTCTTCCCCAATCTGATGCTCTGTACATGCCTTCACCCTCTCAATCAATATCCTCCCATATAATTTACCAGGAATACTCAACAAACTTATACCTCTGTAATTTGAGCACTCACTCTTATCCCCTTTGCCTTTGTACAATGGCACTATGCACGCATTCCGCCAATCCTCAGGCACCTCACCATGAGTCATACATACATTAAATAACCTTACCAACCAGTCAACAATACAGTCACCCCCTTTTTTAATAAATTCCACTGCAATACCATCCAAACCTGCTGCCTTGCCGGCTTTCATCTTCCGCAAAGCTTTCACTACCTCTTCTCTGTTTACCAAATCATTTTCCCTAACCCTCTCACTTTGCACACCACCTCGACCAATATATATATATATATATATATATATATATATATATATATATATATATATATATATATATATATATGAAGTCTGTTGGGGATGAGAGAGCTTGGGAAGTGAGTCAGTTGTTGTTCGCTGATGATACAGCGCTGGTGGCTGATTCATGTGAGAAACTGCAGAAGCTGGTGACTGAGTTTGGTAAAGTGTGTGAAAGAAGAAAGTTAAGAGTAAATGTGAATAAGAGCAAGGTTATTAGGTACAGTAGGGTTGAGGGTCAAGTCAATTGGGAGGTGAGTTTGAATGGAGAAAAACTGGAGGAAGTGAAGTGTTTTAGATATCTGGGAGTGGATCTGGCAGCGGATGGAACCATGGAAGCGGAAGTGGATCATAGGGTGGGGGAGGGGGCGAAAATTCTGGGAGCCTTGAAGAATGTGTGGAAGTCGAGAACATTATCTCGGAAAGCAAAAATGGGTATGTTTGAAGGAATAGTGGTTCCAACAATGTTGTATGGTTGCGAGGCGTGGGCTATGGATAGAGTTGTGCGCAGGAGGATGGATGTGCTGGAAATGAGATGTTTGAGGACAATGTGTGGTGTGAGGTGGTTTGATCGAGTAAGTAACGTAAGGGTAAGAGAGATGTGTGGAAATAAAAAGAGCGTGGTTGAGAGAGCAGAAGAGGGTGTTTTGAAATGGTTTGGGCACATGGAGAGAATGAGTGAGGAAAGATTGACCAAGAGGATATATGTGTCGGAGGTGGAGGGAACGAGGAGAAGAGGGAGACCAAATTGGAGGTGGAAAGATGGAGTGAAAAAGATTTTGTGTGAACGGGGCCTGAACATGCAGGAGGGTGAAAGGAGGGCAAGGAATAGAGTGAATTGGAGCGATGTGGTATACCGGGGTTGACGTGCTGTCAGTGGATTGAATCAGGGCATGTGAAGCGTCTGGGGTAAACCATGGAAAGCTGTGTAGGTATGTATATTTGCGTGTATGTACATACATGTGTATGGGGGTGGGTTGGGCCATTTCTTTCGTTTGTTTCCTTGCGCTACCTCGCAAATGCGGGAGACAGCGACAAAAAATATATATATATATATATATATATATATATATATATATATATATATATATATATATATATATATATATATAATTCATGAACTACTGAAAATCATGAAATCTACAAACAAAGGAACATGAGCCTAATTAGGTCATGCAGTTCCCACGTAACCCATCAATTGCCGATGAAAATGTTTCTAAAAATCTGTTGTTTTGATTTTTCTTTTTCCTATCTTTCCTAAAATTTTAACTCCACATCAGAAGTAATGGTTGTGAACCTGACCACAGGAGCCTAGCAGACTACATAACACTGAGGAAGTGTACATACACCGACACCCCTACCACGCCCTCTACCCACGCCCAGCTCAGCGCTTGGCTAGCAGGTGTGACCAACGTAACGGTGCGACTCAAGATAGAAATGTCCGCCACTTTCCTGGTCATGGTGAGGTGTTCCCACAACCCCTCGTCAACTTTAACCCCGAAAACAAACTGTATCTCGCAACAACTCGACAAGAAATAATTGAAGATTAAAAAGGAAATCTTCTTTAAACACGAGGAAAAAATATTTACACATCAACTCAAGGTAGCGCGAGCTAGCGCAAGGAAACAGACGAAAGAATGGCCCAACCCACCCACATACGCATGTATATACATACACGTCCACACACGCAAAAATACATACCTATACATATATATATATATATATATATATATATATATATATATATATATATATATATATATATATATATATATATATACACACAGAGATGTACATATATACACATTTACATACTTCCTGCTGTCTGCCTTTATTCATTCCCATCGCCACCCCGCCACACATGAAATAACAACCCCCTCCGCCCGCATGTGCGCGAGGTAGCGCTAGGAAAAGACAACAAAGGCCACTTTCGTTCACACTCAGTCTCTAACTGTCATGTAATAATGCACCGAAACCACAGCTCCCTTTCCACATCCAGGCTCCACAGAACTTTCCATGGTTTGCCCCAGACGCTTCACATGCCTTAGTTCAATCCCTTGACAGCACGTCGACCCCGGTATACCACATCGTTCCAATTTACTCTATTCTTTGCACGCCTTTCACCCTCCTGTATGTTCAGGCCCCGATCACTCAAAATCTTTTTTACTCCATCTTTCCACCTCCAATTTGGTCTTCCACTTCTCCTCGTTCCCTCCACCTCTGACTCATATATCCTCTTGATCAATCTTTCCTCACTCATTCTCTCCATGTGACCAAACCATTTCAAAACACCCTCTTCTGCTCTCTCAACGACACTCTTTTTATTACCACGCATCTCTCTTACCCTATTATTACTTACTCGATCAAACCACCTCACACCACATATTGTCCTCAAGCATCTCATTTCCAGCACATCCACCCTCCTCGGCACAACTCTATCTATAGCCCACGCTTCGCAACCATATAACATTGTTGGAACCACAATCCTTGAAACATACCCATTTTTGCTATCCGAGATAATGTTCTCCACTTCCACACATTCTTCAACGCTCCCAGAACTTTCGCTCCCTCCCCCACCCTATGATTCACATCCGCTTCCATGGTTCCATCCGCTGCCAAATCCACTCCCAGATATCTAAAACACTTCACTTCCTCCAGTTTTTCTCCATTCAAGCTTACCTCCCAATTGACTTGTCCCTCAACCCTACTGTACCTAATAACCTTGCTCTTTTTCACATTTACTCTCAGCTTTCTTCTTTCACACACATTACCAAACTCAGTCACCAGCTTCTGCAGTTTCTCTCACGAATCAGCCACCAGCGCTGTATCATCAGCGAACAACAACTGACTCACTTCCCAAGCTCTCTCATCCACAACAGACTGCATACTTGCCCCTCTTTCCAAAACTCTTACATTCACCTTCCTAACAACCCCATCCATAAACAAATTAACCTTGGAGACATCACACACCCCTGCCGCAAACCAACATTCACTGAGAACCAATCACTTTCCTCTCTTCCTACACGTACACATGCCTTACAACCTCGATAAAAACTTTTCACTGCTTCTAACAACTTTCCTCCCACACCATATATTCTTAATACCTTCCACAGAGCATCTCTATCAACTCTATCATATGCCTTCTCCAGATCCATAAATGCTGCATACAAATCCATTTGCTTTCCAAAGTATTTCTCATATACATTCTTCAAAGCAAACACCTGATCCACACATCCTCTACCACTTCTGAAACCACACTGCTCTTCCCCAATCTGATGCTCTATACATGCCTTCACCCTCTCAATCAATACCCTCCCATATAATTTACCAGGAATACTCAACAAACTTATACCTCTGTAATTTGAGCACTCACTCTTATCCCCTTTACTACCACTCTGTACATAATTATCAAGCAGCTGAAACTTCTCCACCATCCATATCTGTAAAAGGACAATGTGTTGAATAGGCTTGAACCTTGTATGGGCAAGGTATTTTTTCTTTTTTTTTTTTCTAATCGCATCTCTTGCTTTAATGGGTATGACTTGCAAAAGTGTATCTTTGTTAGCAATTTTTAGATTGATAGAGAAAAGCTCCCTATTGAATTACTGTTTTTAAGATAACCGGTTCAGTTCCCGAATATCTCATTCTCACATAATATAAAACTCAGGCGAGACCGCATGAAATTTATATATGAATTTAGACTCGGAACTTTTTCTCCAACCATCCCAGTATTGTTATGAGAGATTAAACTCTTCAACTCAGTTCATATTTTAGTTGGGTTATTATGAGCAAGTGGCGGTAGTTGTGAACGAGAGTGGAATTAGGAGAGAGTCTAATAACTTTTCAGTTATCAGGATGTTAAATAGTAACTTCAGTATCAGTTATAATCCATAACCCATTTAGGTTGTAACTCCTAGTTAGTGTTCACTCTGTATAGTAATAAACCCACAACCCATTTGGGTTATAACTCCTGGTTGTTGTTCACTTTGTCGGGATGATAGGCAAGGACGGTGCCAGAAAAATAGACCAGATTTTTCCAGTGTAATGGAGTCAAGTCTGATGGCTGAGTCAATGGGACAGCAGACATGACACGTTGGGTAAATATTGTCGGTGGAAAGTCCTGAATATTGTGCAGGTGTGTTGCTGTGTGGATGTGGCTGTGTGATTTGCGTCGGGCGTCGAACTGAGGCGTATGTAGGCGTGAGGTACCGGACAGCCACTTACACACGTCAGTTTACGTACAGTAAGCTTCGAAGGTCTTCAACCCGCTCTGGATGGACTAAGGCTGGAGTGGAGTCGTTGGTCAACCAAGCTGTTGGACGCCGCGCCCCGTAGCTACCCCAGCCTTGCTAGTTTGCTGCACTCTGTACATGATTATCAAGCAGCTGAAACTTCTCCATCATCCATATCTTTAAAAGGACAATGTGTTGAATAGGCTTGAACCTTGTATGGGCAAGGTATTTTCTCTTTTTTTTTTCTAATCGCATCTTTTGCTTTATTGGGTAATTGCTTTTGGGGAATTGCTTTTGAGTGTAGGTTTGGGAACAGCCCTACTATGACTTCCCAGTGTGTATGATGATGATAATGATACGTGTGTTCCCCGTGTACATACAGTCAAGCGAGTACAGCCTCGGGGATTGTAGTGGTTCCCAGTAGTTCAGTTCCTTCACCGCGTCACGTTAGGCCTTGAGAAATGTCAACACTTTCTAGTTCTGCAGTTTCTCCCGCTCTTTGGGTGATGTTTGCACACAGCAGTAGTCAGCTCCTGTATGTTTTAGCAGCTTGGCGTGTGTAATGATTGGATTTTGCTCTCTTGCTTTGAGTTTTCTCCACATCCATCCTACCATGTCTGTGGAAAAGGCAAGTGTTGCCATGCTGTGCCCGCTGGGGGTAACATCGTCTGACCTTATCATTTACAGATCTTTCACGTTCAGTCGTGATATGGCAATGTCTGGCGCCGTCCCGTGGTCTGTACTGTTCTTGATTTCTTCATTCTCACCCTACCGGAGGAGATGGAACTTCACCATGGATGAGTATGATCTTTTCGGTGGCCCACTGGATGACTTCGCTCATGGTCATTGGTAGTTGCTTGGTTTCTTCTGCAGCCGAGATCTTCCCACGTATTCTAGTGTCATCTGCAAAGGATGATGTGAAACTGACTCGTGTTTGCATCAGTGTCAGGTATAAGAATGAGGAACAGAAGGGGTGCAAGTACAGCTCCTTGTGGGACTGAGCTTTTTACTATGGGAGTACTGGAAATATCCGTCACCAGTGTTCCCACCTTAACTTCCCTGTCTGACTTCTTCCTTTGTGAGTCTTAAAAGTATAACAAGAAGAAGTCATGAAGGCTGTGTGTGTGTGTGTGTGTGTGTGTGTATGTGTGTGTGTGTGTGTGTGTGTGTGTGTGTGTGTGTGTGTGTGTATGTGTGTTCCTATTTGCAGTTACCTGTTTGTTTTGTACAAGGAGGGAGGTTTACGCTGGTGGTAGCCGCATCGCTTGATCACCCTCTTGTATCATGTAACGTTTAAACTCGTGTATGGCGTCTGCAATTACCTCATTCACCTTCACTTTATTTTATTCACCCATTCATCTTGTACACTAAAAGTATTTCTTTACATTTTTTCTAAGAAGTTTGTCTTTAATTTCATGTTATGGTATCTGGCAATTCTATCGAGCTGATTTAAGAAATTAAAGCTTGTGATCAAGTCACCCCTCACTCTTCTTTCTTCTATGTAACTCAAGTGTCGATCGTCATTATTTTTGCCCCTGTCTGTTCGAGTAGGTTTGTGCTTCATTAGATGTGGTACGTAACGTGAGAAGCATCTTCATGTTGTGGTTTTATGTAGCATGTCAACAGCCTACCGAATATGTTAGTTTCAGTATTTACCAGCAGACAGTTGGTCTCCTGTACTATGTTCCCAGTGTGGGTCTCTGGCACTGGTTAGGGGCGAGGGCAACTCCCGGGTAAAGTATCGAACACACACACACACACACACACACACACACACACACACACACACACACACACACAGTTTATTGTGTGTGTTGTTTTCTAGGAAAGTATATGCAACTCAAGGGTGGGCCGATTTGATACCTGCTTCTTTACTTATACCTCAAAGCTTTAGAACTTTCTTATGTCTTTCCCAATAATTATGACCTGGAATATTTCAGAAGACTGGTTTTTCATTTTATACAAAGTCCTTAAATACTTTCCCTTGTCTTTTATTTTTTCAACTTTATAATCTATATTTCAGTTAAGGCCCGGCCTTGATTTGGGCTTTTGTCCGTGACTGGAACCTAAAACATACAAGAAAAAATAAACAAATGTATTTCAGCTGTTGTATTGTAGGGCAATTTATTTTCAGCTGGTGTCAAAATGAATTGACGCTTTGAATACTACGTTGCTAAGGTCATACCATTATGTTCAAGGGTTATACCATCGTACTCAGTGGTCTCACGGTCGTGCTCAATCGTCGCACCGTCGTGTTCAGTCGTCGCACGGTCGTGTTCAAAGGTCGTATCGTCGTGCTAAAGAGTCATACCATCGTGGTCCAAGGTCGTACCATCGTGCTCAGGGGTCGTACCGTCACACTCGACCATCGTGGTTAAGGGAGCAGCAGCAGGAGGAGGAGGAGGAGCCTCCTGTATGAGGATGTTGGTGAGATGAGTTACTGCAGTAACCCAGCCCAGGACACGACCACGTGTGTCAGCCACGAACACTGCCCTCCTTCACATACTACATTCTGACGGCCTGGCTGGCTGGCTCTCTCTCTCTCTCTCTCTCTCTCTCTCTCTCTCTCTCTCTCTCTCTCTCTCTCTCTCTCTCTCTCTCTCTCTCTCTCTCAACGTATCTAGTAAAACAATGATGATAATAAAAATGAACCTCAATTGTTCCACTGCCTTAAGCTGAACCACATGTTTGCCAGCCTTTATATATATACAGGCCGCTTACCCTCAACCTCACAGCCCGTGTGTGTATATGTGTGTGTGTGTGTGTGTGTGTGTGTGTGTGTGTGTGTGTGTGTGTGGTAAGTACTCCGATTGGAATGACAGTCCTGGTTGTGGAGTTGTATATAGAGGTTTCAATCATGTATTAGCACAGTAAAAGTATCAAATAGAGATTTGATAAAGACTGTGTGTCGCTGGGTAGTATACGCTCTTGTGTCTTGACCATAAAGAAAATGGAGAAAATTTATTATTTTTTTTTTCACCTCATAACACTGACGGATGTGCTGTGTCGGGGGGGGGGGGGGGGGGTATTATGTATACCGTCACACGCACTCGTCTCTCTCAGGTCCGTCACCCGTCAAGTACTGACGACTTGAGTGCGTTGACGTCATCTCTTGAGTACGATGACGTAATTCCCTGAAGACGACGACATAACCCTGTGAGCACGATGACTTACCCTCCTGAGTACCACGACCCCTCGAGTGCGACCACTGGAGTGGTAGTGCACGATGACTTACCTCCTGAGTACCACGACCCCTCGAGTGCGACCACTGGAGTGGTAGTGCACGATGACTTACCTCCTGAGTACCACGACCCCTCGAGTGCGACCACTGGAGTGGTAGTGCACGATGACTTACCCTCCTGAGTACCACGACCCCTCGAGTGCGACCACTGGAGTGGTAGTGCACGATGACTTACCTCCTGAGTACCACGACCCCTCGAGTGCGACCACTGGAGTGGTAGTATGGTTGATGGACGCCTGGTTGTACGGTCATCTGCTCGACCATGTAGACTAATTAGTTATCAGTAATGACCCGGGTGGTAGTACTTGTATATACCAGTTCTCTGTACACATGTGTGTATCAGCATGTATACATATGTGTATCTGGTGACAAGCTTGTCCTGTGTAGGGTGTAGAGCGGTCAACATTAACAGGGTCCAGGTGTATGTATGGTTCGTGTACACAACGTGTTACTATATCATTCACTGCATGACTCCACTTTGGACCCGGAATTAATTCTTATTTGACTCTGGTTAAGTTGAATTATAACCTCGTGACTCAACCATCAGCTGCTCATTAATGGTTCATTGATGAAGGATGGAATGGCCTCAGTGGCTCACCAGATAATTACCCTTTGCTAATTATCAGACATTTCAAAGAACTCTTTGAACTCGACGGGACGATGTTTATATATATATATATTATATTTTTTTTTTTTTTAAACTATTCGCCATTTCCCGCGTTAGCGAGGTAGCATTAAGAACAGAGGACTGGGCCTTTGAGGGAATACCCTCACCTGGCCCAATTCTCTGTTCCTTCTTTTGGGAAAAAAAAAAAAAAAAAAACGAGAGGGGAGGATTTCCAGCCCCCCGCTCCCTCCCCTTTTAGTCGCCTTCTACGACACGCAGGGAATACGTGGGAAGTATTCTTAATCCCCTATCCCCAGGGATAAGATATATATATATATATATATATATATATATATATATATATATATATATATATATATATATATATTTATATATATATTATTTACCAGTAGTTATTACCCTTACAAGACGAAAAAATTTTCTTGAAAGTGTAAGTAAAGGTCTCATTCACGCTTCGTTTATGATTGAAAAAATGACTTGCAATTTATATTTTTTCTTCCATTATTGTAAGATTTTCTTGGGTGGTTGATGTTGTTTGTGGGTCAGTAATGATGTGGCGTGGCCAAGCCGTGTCAGAGTTGGCACACTGGCAGGGATTGTGCCATGTTGGTTATGTGGCGAAGTTGGCACCTGGCAGAGGTGTTGCCATGATGGTCGTGTTATTGTAGCTTTCTTAATAATCTATTATTAAATGAACTTTGCTGCAGAATCCTCGGCTGGGACTGTGCCCTAACCATATAGCATATTCTGCTTTAACCAGAAGTCTCCGCGATCTCTCTCTCTCTCTCTCTCTCTCTCTCTCTCTCTCAGATGGTGGGCGTGGTGGGTTAGGGCTGACCCACCTCTGCAGTGGCAAGGCAGGTAAAACTCGCTTCAGGTGCAGCTAATTGGATCCTCTTACTGCAGAGCTCTGCAACCTCGCCTCTCCCTTCCCTCTCCCCTCTGTACAGGGATAGGAGCAGCGAGACAGGAGGATAGAAGGGATAGGAGGAGTGTAAAGGGAACCAAACAGAGAGGGAGGTTATAGAGACAGGGATAGGAGCAGCGAGACAGGAGGATAGAAGGGATAGGAGGAGTGTAAAGGGAACCAAACAGAGAGGGAGGTTATAGAGACAGGGATAGTGGGAATAATGAAAGGATGTTTGAGGCTGTGGAAAGAGAGGGAAGTAGAAGGCTGGGGGAGGATGTGAGCATATGGTCTAGTAGGTCAATACATCAATAATATGGGTCTAGTAGGTCAATACATCAACAATATGGGTCTAGTAGATCAATACATCTACAATATGGGTCTAGTAGATCAATACATCTGCAATATGGGTCTAGTAGATCAATGCATCTGCAATATGGGTCTAGTAGATCAATACATCTACAATATGGGTCTAGTAGATCAATACATCTACAATATGGGTCTAGTAGATCAATACATCTACAATATGGGTCTAGTAGATCAATACATCTACAGTATGGGTCTAGTAGATCAATACATCTGCAATATGGGTCTAGTAGATCAATGCATCTGCAATATGGGTCTAGTAGATCAATACATCAACAATATGGGTCTAGTAGATCAATACATCTACAATATGGGTCTAGTAGATCAATACATCTACAATATGGGTCTAGTAGATCAATACATCTACAATATGGGTCTAGTAGATCAGTACATCTACAGTATGGGTCTAGTAGATCAATACATCTACAATATGGGTCTAGTAGATCAATACATCTACAATATGGGTCTAGTAGATCAATACATCTACAATATGGGTCTAGTAGATCAATACATGTACAGTATGGGTCTAGTAGATCAATACATATACAATATGGGTCTAGTAGATCAATACATCTACAATATGGGTCTAGTAGATCAATACATCTACAATATGGGTCTAGTAGATCAATACATCTACAATATGGGTCTAGTAGATCAATACATCTACAGTATGGGTCTAGTAGATCAATACATCAACAATATGGGTCTAATAGAACAATACATCAACAATATGGGTCTAATAGAACAATACATCAACAATATGAGTCTAGTAGATCAATACATCAACAGTACAGATCTAGTAGATCAATACATCAACAATATGGGTCTAATAGAACAATACATCAACAATATGAGTCTAGTAGATCAATACATCAACAATACAGATCTAGTAGAACAATACATCAACAATATGGGTCTAGTAGATCAGTACATCAACATTACGGATATAGTAGATCAATACATCAACATTACGGATCTAGTAGATCAATACATCAACAATATGGGTCTAGTTGATCAATACGTCAACAATACGGATCTAGTAGAACAATACATCAACAGTATGGGTCTAGTAGATCAGTACATCAACATTACGGATCTAGTAGATCAATACATCAACAATATGGGTCTAGTTGATCAATACATCAACAATATGGGTCTAGTAGATCAGTGCATCAACATTACGGATCTAGTAGATCAATACATCAACAATATGGGTCTAGTAGATCAGTACATCAACATTACGGATCTAGTAGATCAATACATCAACAATATGGGTCTAGTTGATCAATACATCAATAATACGGATCTAGTAGATCAATACATCAACAATATGGGTCTAGTTGATCAATACATCAACATTACGGATTTAGTAGATCAATACATCAACAATATGGGTCTAGTTGATCAATACATCAACAATATCGGTCTAGTAGATCAGTACATCAACATTACGGATCTAGTAGATCAATACATCAACAATATGGGTCTAGTTGATCAATACATCAACAATACGGATCTAGTAGATCAATACATCAACAATATGGGTCTAGTTGATCAATACATCAACAATACGGATCTAGTAGATCAATACATCAACATTACCGAACAAATAGATGAATACATCGACTAAGATCAACAACAAGGATCTACTCACAAGTGCAATTTCTACAACATAGGTTGACACAGCTAGTGTGTGTATATATATTTGTATTTATTTTATTTTGCTTTGTCGTTGTCTCCCGCGTTTGCGAGGTAGCGCAAGGAAACAGACGAAAGAAATGGCCCAACCCACCCCCATACACATGTATAAACATACACGTCCACACACGCAAATATACATACCTATACATCTCAATGTACACATATATATACACACACAGACATATATACACATGAACATAATTCATACTGTCTGCCTTTATAAATAAATTCCCACCGCCACCTCGCCACACATGGAATAACATCCCCCTTCCCCCTCATGTGTGCCAGGTAGCGCTAGGAAAAGACAACAGAGGCCCCATTCGTTCACACTCAGTCTCTAGCTGTCATGTAATAATGCCCGAAACCACAGCTCCCTTTCCACATCCAGGCCCCACAGAACTTTCCATGGTTTACCCCAGACGCTTCACATGCCCTGATTCAATCCATTGATAGCACGTCGACCCCGGTACACCACATCGATCCAATTCACTCTATTCCTTGCCCGCCTTTCACCCTCCTGCATGTTCAGGCCCCGATCACTCAAAATCTTTTTCACTCCATCTTTCCACCTCCAATTTGGTCTCCCACTTCTCCTCGTTCCCTCCACCTCCGACACATATATCCTCTTGGTCAGTCTTTCCTCACTCATTCTTTCCATGTGCCCAAACCATTTCAAAACACCCTCTTCTGCTCTCTCAACCACGCTCTTTTTATTTCCACACCTCTCTCTTACCCTTACATTACTTACTCGATCAAACCACCTCACACCACACATTGTCCTCAAACATCTCATTTCCAGCACATCCACCCTCCTGCGCACAACTCTATCCATAGCACACGCCTCGCAACCATACAACATTGTTGGAACCACTATTCCTTCAAACATACCCATTTTTGCTTTCCGAGATAATGTTCTCGACTTCCACACATTCTTCAAGGCTCCCAGGATTTTCGCCCCCTCCCCTACCCCGTGATTCGCATCCGCTTCCATGGTTCCATCCGCTGCCAGATCCACTCCCAGATATCTAAAACACTTTACTTACTCCAGTTTTTCTCCATTCAAACTTACCTCCCAATTGACTTGACCCTCAACCCTACTGTACCTAATAACCTTGCTCTTATTCACATTTACTCATAACTTTCTTCTTTCACACACTTTACCAAACTCAGTCACCAGCTTCTGCAGTTTCTCACATGAATCAGCCACCAGTGCTGTATCATCAGCGAACAACAACTGACTCACTTCCCAAGCTCTCTCATCCCCAACAGACTTCATACTTGCCCCTCTTTCCAAAACTCTTGCATTCACCTCCCTAACAACCCCATCCATAAACAAATTAAACAACCATGGAGACATCACACACCCCTGCCGCAAACCTACATTCACTGAGAACCAATCACTTTCCTCTCTTCCTACACGTACACATGCCTTACATCCTCGATAAAAGCTTTTCACTGCTTCTAACAACTTGCCTCTCACACCATATATTCTTAATACCTTCCACAGAGCATCTCTATCAACTCTATCATATGCCTTCTCCAGATCCATAAATGCTACATACAAATCCATTTGCTTTTCAAAGTATTTCTCACGTACATTCTTGAAAGGAAACACCTGATCCACACATCCTCTACCACTTCTGAAACCACACTGCTCTTCCCCAATCTGATGCTCTGTACATGCCTTCACCCTCTCAATCAGTACCCTCCCATATAATTTCCCAGGAATACTCAACAAACTTATACATCTGTAATTTGTAATATGTTTGTGTGTGTGTGTGTGTGTGTGTGTGTGTGTGTGTGTGTGTGTGTGTGTTTATGTGTGTATGATTTTATGAACACGTTGCTGATTAATTGTCCATCATGGTAGTGTGTGTGTGTGTGTGTGTGTGTGTGTGTTGGGGGGGGGGGGGGTTGCAGGAGGAATTGGTGCTTTCTGCAATCACGGTTCACGTCCTGGATGGCCTGGTTGCCACCGTTGCTTGGCAAATTGGCTTGTGGGGTAGTTAGGAGGGGTGAAGTGTGTGTGGTAGGTTGAGATGCAGGAGCTCAGATCTGGCAGGAGAGGAGGGAGGCAGAGTGTGTGTGTGTTTGTGTGTGTGTGTGTGTGTGTGTGTGTGTGTGTGTGATGGTGAAATCTCTTACGTCATTTTGAACGCTGGTGATTGGTAATCGTACTCTTGATTTCATGTTCTAGATTAGTTCAGAGCAATTCTTTGTTATTTTTTATTTGTTTTCAATTAGACCTTCATTTTTTCAGTATGTAATCTTCTCCATCTACCTCCAACGTTTTCTAATCCTCAGTGCACTCGGGTGTGGTGTATTGAGGTGTCAACACCACTGGTTTTCTTTTAGTTATTACTGAACGAAGTTGTATTACAGTAGCTTGTGTTTGCTATGGTGGTTCTGGATCGTGTGTTTACTGTTCTTACAGTTGCTCAGTGCTTCGTGAAGCCTCATTCCTCACTGTGAGGCTTGTTCGAACTCAGGAGAGTTCTCCAGCTGCCCGGTTCGTCGTGAGGCAACGCTTTGTGAAAACTCGTGTCTTGTTCGGAGAGTTTGTCGAATCTCGATGTATTCTGACGCTACTTAGTGCTTCTTGAAGCCTTGTTGATCGCTCGGAGACTCTGTCGAACCTAGAAGTGTTCTAAGGCTACTCAGTGTTTTGTGAAGCTTCGCTCACCTTTGGAGACCTGTTCGAACCCAAACGTGAAGCTTCATCCTTGAGTTGATAGAATGGGTCGAACCCTAGACGTTCGGATCAGCCACCTGTGTTCGCAGTACCTGTCCCTGATGTAGTAATATTGCTGCTCGGTACCGTCTGTGCTGTAGTTGTGTCGCTACTCGTTACCATCCATGATGTAGTTGTGTCACTACTCGTTACCATCCATGATGTAGTTGTGTCACTACTCGTTACCGTCCATGATGTAGGTGTGTCTACTCGGTACCGTTCGTGATGTAGTTGTGTCACTTCTCGGTACCGTTCGTGATGTAGTTGTGTCACTTCTTGGTACCGTTCGTGATGTAGTTGTGTCACTTCTCGGTACCGTTCGTGATGTAAATTCTGTGTAAGAAGTGTTCATTTATGTATTTCCTGGGTTAAAAACTGGGGCCGCTCTACTTCATGTGAGACATGAACCTTGTTGCTGAGGGGAGGCCGGCCTGAGTTGGTAGGTGAGTCGGGGTTACTCGAGCGAGGGGCCCAAATTCCCCTTGGGTTGGGGCCCCTTGGACTGGGAGGGGGATGGCATGGCCCACCTGCCCCTGCTGCTAAGTGCTTCCGTTTTTACTGGGGATCTTTCTCTCCCTTCCCATCCCCCTTCCTGCCTACCTCAGGCTTCTCCCCTGTGCTCCTCTCCCCAGCTTTAATGCCCCTCACCTACCCTACACTAGGGCCTACCTCAGGGCTTCTCCCCTGTGCTCCCCTCCCCAGCCGTAAGGCCTCTCACCTTCCCTACAGTAGGGCCTACCTCAGGGCTTATTCCCTTTGCTCACCTACCCTACACTAGGGCCTACCTCAGGGCTTCTCCCCTTTGCTCCCCTCCCCAGCCGTAAGGCCTCTCGCCTTCCCTACAGTAGGGCCTACCCCAGGGCTTATTCCCCTTTGCTCACCTACCCTACACTAAGGCCTACCTCAGGGCTTCTCCCGTGTGCCCCCCTATGCAGGCGTAAGGCCCCTCACCTACCCTACAGTAGGGCGTACCATTCGCCTACCGTAGTCCTACAGGAATATCCCTGGGAAGGTGTTGTTGCCCTGTGCCTCCGTCGGGCCAGCCTCCCCTGGTACCTCCTGACTTCCACGGCTGACTGATCCTGACCACCTCCCACACACACACACACACACACACACACACACACACACACACACACTCCTCTCTCACCCTTCGGTCCCATCATCTCTTAATCCTTTACCGTACCCATTGTCTCTTACCTTCCCAGTCTCACCCACTCTCTCCTCCTATTCCATCTCTCACTTACTTCTATTTTGACTTTTTCTCTTTCGACGAATCTTACTGTTTCTTGTTCTTGTTTTTCTCTCCATTTGTTCACAGTCGTGTACCGTTCCATACCCTTGTTCCGCGACCTCTGACCCCCTCGTTCGCTGGTGTCGGGTCACATCTCCCCTCACTTTACGTCCCCCACACCTCACCAGCTTCCTGTTCCCCTCCGCCTACATCTGCTCCCTCACTCGGTAGGCCTATATACAGGAACCGTCACCACTCGGAGAAAGGTTCCCTTCCGTCACCTCGATGTGTATAAAGTGTTTGATATTCTAATGTTAAATGTAAATCTGAAGTATCCTTAAATGGTTCATGATGACTATTGTTGCTGCTGGTTTGGCCCACCGTCTCGCGAGTGTTGATCACTCCTGGGCGTATGTGGCCTGCTTGTAAGACTTTTCTTATTTGAGTATTGAGGAAATGTATTCATGGATGGGATTAGTTTTACGTTTTGATTGATCTTGTAGACTGAAGAGATGTTATATCTCCGAGGCATAGCTGGTGTAAGGATGTTGTTGTGTGTAGATGACCACAATTCTCTGCCCTGTAGTGTGTCATGATGCAGGTCTTGTGTACATCATGTTGAGGATTCGAGTGTTCCCGTGGCTACTTCCCCGTCACTGGCCTGGAATGAACTTGTCTGGTGGGAGTCGCTACGACAGGATATAGGGGAACTGCCCATCTTAATGATCCTCGCCATTCTACAGACTGTCAGCCTGACTGGTGTTATTTTTATTTCAAAGGTTTCGGTCTCGGACAAAAGCCCTCACTGAGGCCAGACCCTGAAGGGGAAAATGGAAGAAAGATGAAGAGAATCAGATGGTCTGAAAAAGAGGCGCGGAAGACCTCCAAGGCAAGAAATGAAACAGAAAGAAGGCCAGGATGTATAGTTCCTGTACAGAGAGATAATTAAGTCTTGCCCAGCGGCTTAATCTTAAGACACGAAGAAAGAACAGTAATCTTGACATAGAGGGGGTAATGATGATTCCGGCCATCACTTCAAGAGCACTGTGTACGTTACTGCCACTATAACTGTACATACGTACAATTAGGTGCACCTCACATGGTTATGTCTGTTGCTTTGATCAAGAATAAGACGGATGACCATGATTTTAAGGGGTCTCATCATATACCTAATAAATATTGGTTAAACATTCGACATTCTTTGAGGCCAAATGAGTTTCCCTGTTAGCTCGAGATCCCATTTCCTGTTTTTGTGGCGTTTTCCTCTGAAATGAGTCTTCCTGTACGTCTTCTTCTTGATTACGATTATATTGGGATGGGATTCTCTCTGGTTGTGTAACCTGCGTGCGCAGGGGAGATGCCTGACACTGCCCCTACCCCCCCCCCCCCCCACCGGTGTAGTGAGGGGAAGAAATTCTACACTGAATTGGAAGTAATGAGATAGTCAGGAGCCATGATGCTACCTGTGTGCACCAGGAATCACCAGGATATTGTTGTTGATACATAGTACTGTAACGACAGTGTATCGTCAGACGATAAGGGCCTCGAACCCTAGGCCAGCTGGGGTTGCCCTTATGTCCCTCCTCAACCCTTAGCCCAGCCTGTAGACCTACAGCTCCCCCCCTGAGCTCCTCAGCACTTAACTTGCGATGAACTCGTAGCTCTTCCTTAACTTTAAGTCTCTCCCTCGATCCCCTCCTCCTCGGCCCTCTCTCCTCTCCCTCCACCCGTAACCTACCCTCCCCAACCCCCCTAACCCCCATATCTCCCTTTGAAGCTTCAGTTCACCCACCTCAGCTACGCCTTCGCCTCCTCCCGGCCAAATTAAGGAGCTCCCTCAACCTTGAACACACACACACACACACACACACACACACACACACACACACACACACCTTCCCTCAGCTGTCACATCAACCCCACTTTTCCCTACTTCCTCTTTCCCTTTCCTGTGTGTGTGTGTGTGTGTGTGTGTGTGTGTGTGTGTGTGTGCGGGGGGTGGGGAGTCTTCCCCCATCCCCAAGAGGTCTGACCTCCTCTCCATCCTCCCCAGGGTTCCTTGTCCCCCCCCCCCCCCCCCCACTTCCTTGTAGGAATAAAATCCCTCGTTATTCACTTCGCGTCACGGCAGGTCGGGTCGATCCGGCGGGTCTTAACTACGGGTTGTGTAACTCACAACCCTTCCTCTACTGCCAGCTGGGGGTCTGCATCCACCTGGCAGTACAACCCACTGTGTTTACACCTCAGTAGTTCACAAAAGACTGAGTTTTGCTCCAGCTGGCCTTACAACCATGTGGGTTTACAATTTACTGGTTTACAACCTGAGTTTACAACTGAGTAGGTTTACAGCCTTCTGGCTGTGCAAATGATTGGGTTTACAACCGGTTAGGCTTTCAGTAGCTGGGGTCTCCACGAGAATGTATGGCTGGGAAATGAGGAAGGTTAAGAGACGAGTGGTGGTGTAGCAGGGTAGGACACATGGGAGAGGGAAGGAGAGGACACATGGGAAAGGAAACGTGGAAAGGAGAGGACGCATGGAAGAGAAAGCGAGGGAAGGAGAGGACACATGCGAGAAGAAACGTGGGAAGGAGGAAATACGTAAGGCAAATGGAAGAGGAAAAAGAAACACTAAGTGGAAAAAGGAAAGTAAGTTATGATAAAGTGATGGTGTGATGGTGAGCCGTTCGCATTTGACCAGCGTCTACCTGTGACCACCTCTCATGCAGTGCCAGGTGTACCGAAGGTACAGTGCCAGGTGTACTGAAGGTGAAGTGCCACTTGTACTGAAGGTACAGTGCCAGGTGTACTGAAGGTACAGTGCCAGGTGTACTGAAGGTACAGTGCCAGGTGTACTGAAGGTACAGTGCCAGGTGTACTGAAGGTGCAGTGCCGGTATACTGAAGGTGCAGTGCAATGTGTACTGATGGTGCAGTGACAGGTGTGCTGAAGGTGCAGTGCCACTTGTACTGAAGGTGCAGTGCAATGTGTACTGATGGTGCAGTGCCAGGTGTGCTGAAGGTGCAGTGCCACTTGTACCGAAGGTGCAGTGCAATGTGTACTGATGGTGCAGTGCCAGGTGTACTGAAGGTGCAGTGCAAGATGTACTGAAGGGACAGTGCCAGGTGTACTGAAGGTGCCGTGCCAGGTGTACTGAAGGTGCCGTGCCAGGTGTACTGAAGGTGAAGTGCCACTTGTACTGAAGGTACAGTGCCAGGTGTACTGAAGGTACAGTGCCAGGTGTACTGAAGGTACAGTGCCAGGTGTACTGAAGGTACAGTGCCAGGTGTACTGAAGGTGCAGTGCCAGGTGTACTGAAGGTGCAGTGCAATGTGTACTGATGGTGCAGTGACAGGTGTGCTGAAGGTGCAGTGCCACTTGTACTGAAGGTGCAGTGCAATGTGTACTGATGGTGCAGTGCCAGGTGTACTGAAGGTGCAGTGCCAGATGTACTGAAGGGACAGTGCCAGGTGTACTGAAGGTGCCGTGCCAGGTGTGCTGAAGGTACAGTGCCAGGTGTACTGAGGGTGAAGTGCCACTTGTACTGAAGGTACAGTGCCAGGTGTACTGAAGGTACAGTGCCAGGTGCACTGAAGGTGCAGTGCCAGGTGTACTGAAGGTGCAGTGCCGGTGTACTGAAGGTGCAGTGCAATGTGTACTGATGGTGCAGACAGGTGTGCTGAAGGTGCAGTGCCACTTGTACTGAAGGTGCAGTGCAATGTGTACTGATGGTGCAGTGCCAGGTGTACTGAAGGTGCAGTGCCAGATGTGCTGAAGGTATAGTGCCAGGTGTACTGAAGGTGGTGTGCCAGGTGTACTGAAGGTAGAGTGCCATGTGTACTGAAGGTACAGTCCCAGTTGTACTGAAGGTGCAGTGCCAGGTGTACTAAAGGTGCAGTGCCAGGTGTACTGAAGGTACAGTCCCAGTTGTACTGAAGGTGCAGTGCCATGTGTACTGAAGGTGCAGTGCCAGGTGTGCTGAAGGTGCAGTGCCGGGTGTACTGAAGGTACAGTTCCAGGTGTACTGAAGGTTGTGCCAGGTGTGTTGATGCTGCAGTGCCAGGTGCACTGAAGGTGCAGTGCCAGGTGTACTAAAGGTGCGGTGCCACTTGTACTGAAGGTGCAGTGCCACGTGTACTGAAGGTGCAGTGCCGGTGTACTGAAGGTGCAGTGCAATGTGTACTGATGGTGCAGTGACAGGTGTGCTGAAGGTGCAGTGCCACTTGTACTGAAGGTGCAGTGCAATGTGTACTGATGGTGCAGTGCCAGGTGTACTGAAGGTGCAATGCCAGATGTGCTGAAGGTATAGTGCCAGGTGTACTGAAGGTGCTGTGCCTGGTGTACTGAAGGTACAGTGCCAGGTGTACTGAAGGTGCAGTGCCAGGTGTACTGAAGGAACAGTGCCAGGTCTTAGTGAATACTACAGTGCCAGGTGTACTGAAGGTACAATGCCAGGTCGTATTGAACGCTACAGTGCCAGGTCGTACTGAACGCTACAGTGCCTGGTATTGTAGGTACAATGCTAGGTCGTATTGTAGGTACAGTTCTAGGTCGTATTGTAGGTGCAGTTCCAGGTCGTATTGTAGGTACAGTTCCAGGTCGTATTGTAGGTACAGTTCTAGGTCGTATTGTAGGTACAGTTCTAGGTCGTATTGTAGGTGCAGTTCCAGGTCGTATTGTAGGTACAGTTCCAGGTCGTATTGTAGGTGCAGTTCCAGGTCGTATTGTAGGTGCAGTTCCAGGTCGTATTGTAGGTACAGTTCCAGGTCGTATTGTAGGTGCAGTTCCAGGTCGTATTGTAGGTACAGTTCCAGGTCGTATTGTAGTTGCAGTTCTAGGTCGTAGGTACAGTTCCAGGTCGTATTGTAGGTGCAGTTCCAGGTCGTATTGTAGGTGCAGTTCTAGGTCGTATTGTAGGTGCAGTGCCAGGTCGTATTGTAGGTACAGTTCCAGGTCGTATTGTAGGTACAGTTCCAGGTCGTATTGTAGGTGCAGTTCCAGGTCGTATTGTAGGTGCAGTTCCAGGTCGTATTGTAGGTACAGTTCCAAGTCGTATTGTAGGTGCAGTTCCAGGTCGTATTGTAGGTGCAGTTCCAGGTCGTATTATAGGTGCAGTTCCAGGTCGTATTGTAGGTGCAGTTCCAGGTCGTATTGTAGGTGCAGTTCCAGGTCGTATTGTAGGTGCAGTTCCAGGTCGTATTGTAGGTGCAGTTCCAGGTCGTATTGTAGGTGCAGTTCCAGGTCGTATTGTAGGTACAGTTCCAGGTCGTATTGTAGGTGCAGTTCCAGGTCGTATTGTAGGTGCAGTTCCAGGTCGTATTGTAGGTGCAGTTCTAGGTCGTATTGTAGGTGCAGTTCCAGGTCGTATTGTAGGTACAGTTCCAGGTCGTATTGTAGGTGCAGTTCCAGGTCGTATTGTAGGTGCAGTTTCAGGTCGTATTGTAGGTACAGTTCCAGGTCGTATTGTAGGTACAGTTCCAGGTCGTATTGTAGGTGCAGTTCCAGGTCGTATTGTAGGTACAGTTCCAGGTCGTATTGTAGTTGCAGTTCCAGGTCGTATTGTAGGTACAGTTCCGGGTCGTATTGTAGGTACAGTTCCAGGTCGTATTGTAGGTGCAGTTCCAGGTCGTATTGTAGGTGCAGTTCCAGGTCGTATTGTAGGTGCAGTTCCAGGTCGTATTGTAGGTGCAGTTCCAGGTCGTATTGTAGGTACAGTTCCAAGTCGTATTGTAGGTGCAGTTCCAGGTCGTATTGTAGGTGCAGTTCCAGGTCGTATTATAGGTGCAGTTCCAGGTCGTATTGTAGGTGCAGTTCCAGGTCGTATTATAGGTGCAGTTCCAGGTCGTATTGTAGGTGCAGTTCCAGGTCGTCAGTAAAAGAAGTGATCTCTGTACAGGTGGGACAAAGGAAATTTCTTTTGATAAGGTGTTGTGAGGTGTTGTGAGGTGGGTGTGAGGGTTGTGAGGTGTTGAGGTGAGGGTGAGGGTTGTGAGGTGGGTGTGAGTGTTGTGAGGTGAGGGTTGTGAGATGGGGTGAGGGTTGGGAGGTGAGGGTTGTGAGGTGGGTGAAGAGGTGGTTGTAAGGTGGGTTGTGAGGTGGTTGTGTTGTATCGTGTGATCTCAGGTCGACCAACCTGGCGCAGGAAATATTGACCAATTGTTCCCCTTCCTTGATCATGTCTGTCACAGGAAAAACAAAATTTGCGTTCCTGTCTTCACAGTATGTTGGAGACTTGTGTTCACTGTTGACTATGTTGCAGACATATGTTCACTGTTCACAGTATGTTGGAGACGTGTGTTCACTGTTGACTATGTTGCAGACATATGTTCACTGTTCACAGTATGTTGGAGACATGTGTTCACTGTTGACTATGTTGCAGACATATGTTCACTGTTCACAGTATGTTGGAGACATGTGTTCACTGTTGACTATGTTGCAGACATATGTTCACTGTTCACAGTATGTTGCAAACATGTGTTCACTGTTCACAGTATGTTGCAAACGTGTTCACTGTTCACAGTATGTTGCAGATCCTGTGTTCACTGTTGACAGTGTTGCAGACATGTGTTCACTGTTCACAGTATGTCCAGACGTGTGTTCACTGTTCACAGTATGTCCAGACATGTGTTCACTGTTCACAATATGTCCAGACGTGTGTTCACTGTTCACAGTATGTCCAGACATGTGTTCACTGTTCACAGTATGTTACAAACATGTGCTCACTGTTGACAGTGACTGCATTGTAGCATATCCTTATTATGACCTCCATGTAATACGACGCGAGTCAGCACGTCTTAATACATGGTTAAGACGTGTTCGAAACATGTATTATCCGAGTGTTACAGAACTGTAAGTTATGTAACGGAAGGTGTCACACACGTGTGTGTGTGTGGCTTGCTGGTTACATCAACAGGGATGGGTACAGCCACGTAACAGACGCCCATCTGTTAGATCTTACCGTTGAAAATACAGCTGTATTCACCTCTCTGAAATGTAGATTCACCTGATTTATCCTGTATTTTCAACTCTTTTTCTAATACACTTGATTTTACTATATATTCTAATGCATTTAATGTACGACTCCTGGATATGACGACCTGACCTTTGACCTGTTTAGGGTCAAAGCCCAAAGGTCACGCCAGGATTGCCAAGGGTCGTTCCCGTCGTGTTCGAGGAGTCTACTGTCGTTGTTGAGGTCGTTTGGTCGTGCTGCAGGATGGCCAGTTACTACTGTTTCTGTTTGAATAGGAAACAGAAAACGGAGGAGACGAAATGAATGGAAACGATTAGAATATGGAACAGAAGAAACAGTAGGGAATGGATGGGAGAGGAAGATGGATGGGAGAGGAAGATGGATGGGAGAGGAAGATGGATGGGAGAAGGATGCGAGGCACCAGGGATGGGGGGGGGGGGGGGTTCGAAGGCTAGGAAGGGATAAGGAAAGAATAGAAATTGTGGCGTGGAAGATTGAGATAGAAAATGGTGTGCGGGGTAAATGTGTTGGGTCGTCGATCTGTGGGAGGGGAGGGGAGGGGAGGGGAGAGGTGTACTTACGTAAGGCCTTCACTCTGGTCTGCAGACACCACAGTACCTTGGTCTGGTGTGTGTGTGTACATGTGTGTGTGTGTACATGTGTGTGTGTGTGTGTTTGTGTGTGTGTGTGTGTGTGTGTGTGTGTGTGTGTGTGTGTGTGTGTGTGTGTGTGTGTGTGTGTGTGTGTGTGTGTGTAGCGGAGGGAAAGGGATTATCTGTCTGGGGACAGCGGTACGACCCTCTGAGTACGACGGTACGATCCTTGACGGCGACGGTACGACCTTTGACTACGACCGTTGACTACGATGATACGACCTTTGATCACGACGGTACGATCCTTGATCACGACTGTACGACCTTTGATCACGACTGTACGACCTTTGATCACGACGGTACGACCTTTTATCACGACGGTACGACCTTTGATTACTACGGTACGACCTTTGATCACGACCGTACGATCCTTGATCACGACTGTACGATCCTTGATCACGACGTTACGACCTTTGATCACGACGGTACGATCCTTGATCACGACTGTACGACGTTTGACCACGAGGGTACGACCTTTGATCACGACGGTACGATCCTTGATCACGACTGTACGACCTTTGACCACGAGGGTACGACCTTTGATCACGAGGGTACGATCCTTGATCACGACTGTACGACCTTTGACCACGAGGGTACGACCTTTGATCACGAGGGTACGACCTTTGATCACGAGGGTACGACCTTTGGTTATGATGATCCGGCCATTATACCCCGTGTGGTGTGGTCGTGTTCAGGGTCGTACCGTCCAGTTCATGAATCATAGACACGTAGTTAGGCTGGGCACAGAGTGTGTGATACTTGACCTGAATAGGTTTGGATGTTTTACCATTGGTTATACAATACATCATCACCTTTAAGAACAACAGGGCTCACACATAAAGATATGGGCTGAACAGGAGCTGATAGGTCGTTACCGCTTGTTACTGTGAACACCAGTGAAGAACCAGTCAACAGTGGTGGTGGAGCGCGAAAACTACCTCCTTTTCCAGTCCTTGATTACCCTCATTTCCATTACATTCTCTCTCTCTCTCTCTCTCTCTCTCTCTCTCTCTCTCTCTCTCTCTCTCTCTCTCTCTCCCCCAGCGTCTCGCTGTGGGTGAGCCGTATGCGATCTTCCTCAGGTGGTGGTGGGTGAGGCGGCCTCCGTCTCCTACCCCCGCTGGTACCCCCCCCCACCCCCACCCCCCCACACCTACGTCTTCCCCACCTATACCCTCCCCCCTCCCCCCCCCCCCCCCCTTGCCCTCCCTCCCCGTAATCTTCAGTGCTTCCCGTCCTCCCCGCCAGCCAGCCAGCCAGCCAGCCAGCCAGCCAGCTACCCTCCCGTGCATACCACTCTTCCCTCCACCCTCCTCCCTCCCGTCCTGCCTCTCCCTCCTCCTCCTCCTCGCTGGGCGTAGACCACGTGTGTGTTGAGGAATGTGGGCACTCCTCTCCCCCTAATCCCCCCTCCCTCCCTCCCTCCCTCCCTCCCTCCCTCCCCACAATACACTTAAAGCCCGCGCGTCACGTGGCTAGGCGCTGTGAGGGCAGGGAGCTAACCTCCAAAGAAAACGCGAGCCATCTTTATTTCAGGGGTCCAATGAGTGTCTTGTGTATGGTATTATTGACGTTGCTTACACTGTGATGACCTCGGGTGTTATACACCTGCTAATTGTATACAGTTTTTGTTGTTTGTCTTTTATGTTCTCCATCCTGCTGTCACAATAAAGTTGGCGCTTATTATATTTTCTATCTTTAAGCGGTTTTTTTTTTTTTAATAATGTTTCGCGCTAGGGTCATGATCATGCCTTCTGTACGTAACAAGAGGCTTTGACGTACCAATGGTTGAATTAGCAGTTGTTGAAACATCGTTTAAAAAAAGGTCTCGATGCTTTTGTTAACAGAATTACGTATTAATGAAAGAAAAAGATTGATTTATTTCGCCAACCTGACTTGACTGAGTCGGTGTTAATGATGATCCATTACTGTATTGCTTTATGTATTAACTGATGTGACGTCAGGAATGACGCAAGAAAAATGAAATGATAATAACAGGATGTGTAAGTGGGGCAGTGGTTGACTCCAGTACCAAATCCGTGGTTACGAAAGGACCCTACATGGCAGTTAATCAGGCCAGTTTGTGGTTAACAGACAAGTAGTTAGCAGTTTGCCGAGTGTCACTCGCCCTTCAGATGGTGGGGGGGGGGGGGGGCACTAATGGCGCCCAGACAGCTGATGGATGAACCAGCCTCTCATTATTAACGTATGTGATTTTAGAAATGTGATAATTGATTTATTATTTTTATTTTTTCCTATTTATTTATGTTTGCTGCTATTAGTTGCATCATTATTGTGTTCTTGTAGTTTTATTTTTTTGTAATTTTCTTATTCTTTCATGTTCGTTACTATGGATAATTTCTTTTTCATATTTTGATTAGATAAGACATTATGCCTTAAACGGGAGATTACAAATTGTTTGGCTACTATATAGATTTAGGAATGTAAACGGAATATATATATATATATATATATATATATATATATATATATATATATATATATATATATATATAATATTCCGTATATATATATATATATATATACTATCCCTGGGGATAGGAGATTAAGAATACTTCCCACGTATTCCCTGCATGTCGTAGAAGGCGACTAAAAGGGGAGGGAGCGGGGGGCTGGAAATCCTCCCCTCTCGTTTTTTTTTTTAATTTTCCAAAAGAAGGAACAGAGGGGGCCAGGTGAGGATATTCCGAAAAAGGCCCAGTCCTCTGTTCTTAACGCTACCTCGCTAATGCGGGAAATGGCGAATAGTTTGAAAAAAAAAAAATATATATATATATATATATATATATATATATATATATATATGTATATATATATATATGTATTATCCCTGGGGATAGGGGAGAAAGAATACTTCCCACGCATTCCTCACATGTCGTAGAAGGCGACTAAAGGGGACAGCACGTCGACCACGGTATACCACATCGTTCCAATTCACTCTATTCCTTGCACGCCTCTCACCCTCCTGTATGTTCAGACCTTGATCGCTCAAAATCTTTTTCACTCCATCCTTCCACCTCCAATTTGGTCTTCCGCTTATCCTTGTTCCCTCCACCTCTGACACATATATCTTTGTCAGTCTTTCCTCACTCATTCTCTCCATTTGTCCAAACCATTTCAACACACCCCTTTTCTGCTCTCTCAACCACTCTCTTTATTTCCACACATCTCTCTTACTCTTTCATTACCTACTTGATCAAACCACCTCACAACACATATTCTTTTCAACCATTTCATTTCCAACACATCCACCCTCCTCCGCACAACCCTATCTATAGCCCACGCCTCGAAACCGTATAACATTGTTGGAACCACTATTCCTTCAAACATTCCCATATATGTGTGTGTGTGTGGGTGTGTGTGTGTGTTTTAAGAATACTAGACATTGGATATGCTTTATTTAATATGATGAAAGTTAACCCCAAGTCTTTGTTGACATCCTCGTTTTCTTTGCTTATCGATAATTACTTTGTTTGATCTGATGAAAACGAGCCGCGTCCCCTTTGTTTACATTCTCTTTTTCTTTCCCTTTCAGGTAAGGCGCAACATCGATTTCCGGTGGTCTGTTGGAGGTGGGTATGTTACGCTTCTGTATGTTTCTGTCTGCCTCCTCGTGTTGATACACCTTATATATATATATATATATATATATATATATATATATATATATATATATATATATATATATATATATATATATAAATTGCATTGATATAGAAAATGGATATAACAAACCATTGAGGACGGCGGTACAGTCCTTGGGTACGACAACCTTACCTTTGACCTGACCCGTAAGTGGATCAGGGATCGTTAGGAAGAGGCACGAGAGACCTTGGACGCCATACAATATCGATACCATGTTGAGAATTCTCCTAGCTAATTGTATTGAAAATTATCCCAGCTAATTGTATTGAAAATTATCCCAGTCAATTGTATTGAGAATGATCCCAGCTTATTGTATTAGAAATTATCCTAGCTAATTATATTAAGAATTATCTGGGCTGGGTCCAGAACTCACGAGAGAGCAAATCATTTAAAGTGAAGCATATTATCAAGTTTCATCTGATCAGGACCAAGTGTATTACGGCTATGCACATAACGGAAATTACTTTAGAATTATATTACGAATTGGCTATTGCATAAGGGGGCGATTGGGAGTCGCTTTCTTAAACTGTTAGATTACCTTCGAACATCTTGTGTGATGATGCTCTTGCATTCACATAATGGTGCCGCTTGAAACCAGCGAATGGTTAATGGAATGTATTAATCTAAATGGACGGCCAGGGTCATTGATTAAGGCCGTCAAAAATGTTATTAATCCTTGTCGAGGAAAATCTATAACAACTTCAAGTGTTAAAGATTCTTGTTAATTGGTCTGTTATGCATTGTGTAGTTGATCGGGTTTAACGTGTTTAACCAAGATTATACATTCTTACGACTCGTTAATCTTTAGATATCAGCCATTAAACGCTTATCAGTTGTTTGAAATATAAACGAACGTAAATGTGGGTAGCAGGAATCCCTCCCTCAGTTAACTTCCAAATTACATTCCCTACGATTATGTAAAACTAGAAATTCTCGTTTACCTCTGAAATATTTACACACAAGGATATGTTAATCTCGTGTTATATGGAAATTGAATGTCGCTGAGAACTGCCGTTGGATGTAATGGGGAACTTAGGAAAACCTGGTCCGGGTTTTTGTTGGCTGTATAAAATGTGTTGGAAAAACCTGAGTAGAATTCTTTTCGACGCGAACAGCTCTTGCCTTGGCGTGTATCCTGTAGCCCAGCAGGTCGACCTGCAGCAGCAGTCGTTGTAGTATAACAACAACAATGTTGAAATTGGTGGGATCGTATAAGAGAAAAATGAAAAAAAAAAAAAATACGGGGGCAGTGAGAACACTAATGGTTGTCAACATTGTTTACCAGGTGACTGATGAACATGATATTACGACCAACAACAACACCTCAACAACACAACACAACCTTTACATTACAACACCAAACTCAACATCTACATTTCTGCCACCTAGTATTCCAACAACACATTCCTTGCCAACACCAGGATCACAACCAACAACAATAACTCCACCAATAACATCCACAACCGCAGTGTAGCATCTCACGGTAGTGAGTGATCAATAGAGTTACTGTACGATGCTCTCCGCTCACTCTTGCACCTTGCTACACACCCATCACTCCATATTTTTAGCTAGTTTACCCTTATATCGTGATTTATATCCATGAATATGGTGACTAATATGACTTTAACAGATTAATTAATGAATTGTGATAAACTGTTCAATTTTGATAATGTGGTATCAGTGCGAAAGGTTAAGCACACGTCTGGCAGCTGCAGCGCATTTGTCGTTGTCTTTCATGTAGCACCAAATTGTTGTTTGAAGTGAGGGTTGCAGTATGCGCAGATGATCCGTGTTTTCAACGCTTATCCTCTTCTCAGTATATATATATATATATATATATATATATATATATATATATATATATATATATATATATATATATGATGCCTCTGAAAGCTCTTCCAATACTGCTGTAAACATTGTTGCTATGGCCTGCGTGGGTCGTGCGAGTGAATGAGTTACCTGACGTAACCTCTTCTCCTCCGAACACTATGATATATATCTTGCTGTTGCCTTGGGGATTTTAGGCTATAAAACGGTTGTACTTCCCTCCCGTGTGATGGGAGAAAACATCATGGGTGAAACCAGAGTGTAGGCTTCTTGCGCTCGTACGGAAGGTTTAAGGCCCATAATGCTGGTTTTGATCGTCTTTTTATGAGGACAGAGTGGTAGAGGCCTGGCCCTGGAACAGTGGCCGTGGCACTGGTGCAGTTGGCCCTCTATGGCGGCTAATAGAGCAATAATAGTATCTCAAATAAATAAGAACCGCAGGAGGATTCGTCTTGATACGTTCTCAGATATCTTTGTCTCTGACAATGATCTATTAATTCTGACGCTAATATCGTAGCTTCTGACAGTGCTCTCGCAGCCTCCGACTCCACTCTCGTAAGTAGCTTCTGACAAAATATATTTTCTCCGTCCGACAATACTATTATACTCTGTGACGCACTGCTCACTTTGAGACGGAGTATCTGCGTAAATCTTGGCACATTTTTTTTTTTTCTCACACTCCAACCCCCCTTTTTTTTCTTTTTTTAGCTTGCGTCAGTACTGTTTTAGTATGTCAGTAATGTTTTAGCTCTTGACCTTCATAGTGTTTTACACTGATATCTTAGCTTCTGCCATAAGTTCCCAGCTTCTAATCCTACTTTCTTAGCTTCTGCAACACCTTTCCTAGTTTCTGACGCTGCCTACGTAGCTTGACGATTTATCGCTAACCTCTGACAACAGTTTCTTAGTTTATGACATTACTTACTTAGCTTGAAGTACTTTCATAGCTGCTGACACTGTACTTTCTTAGCTTGTACCACAGGCCCTTCGTAGTGTTTCCTTCAGTTTCGTACTGTGGTCAGTGTCATGATGATTGTGTCGTACGTACACGGACCACCAGTGAGGGACTGAGAACTAGTCCTTTACCTGCTGTCCGTATAGTGTTGTTTCAGGCCGTCATGTATAATGAATGGTCCTTCACCCACATGTTTCAGGCCGTCATGTATAATGAATGGTCTTTCACCCACATGTTTCAGGCCGTCATGTATAATGAATGGTCCTTCACCCACATGTTTCAGGCCGTCATGTATAATGAATGGTCCTTCACCCACATGTTTCAGGCCGTCATGTATAATGAATGGTCCTTCACCCACATGTTTCAGGTCGTCATGTATAATGAATGGTCCTTCACCCACATGTTTCAGGCCGTCATGTATAATGAATGGTCCTTCACCCACATGTTTCAGGTCGTCATGTATAATGAATGGTCCTTCACCCACATGTTTCAGGTCGTCATGTATAATGAATGGTCCTTCACCCACATGTTTCAGGTCGTCATGTATAATGAATGGTCCTTCACCCACATGTTTCAGGCCGTCATGTATAATGAATGGTCCTTCACCCACATGTTTCAGGCCGTCATGTATAATGAATGGTCCTTCACCCACATGTATTTTCCACAACTGCTCGTGGTTACACCGCCAGTGAAAAGTCTCCTCGGGCGAGGTTGTATCACCGGCAGTACAGTGTTGTCACACCACTTTTTACCTCTAAAGGAGTCCATCCTTTCCCTGCCAATGTTTGTAGCGCAGTATTGAAGTTGCACGAGCATCTGGAGAAGGGGTCCTAGGGGGTATATGATGATGATGATGATTATAATGATAATAATGATGATGATGATAATAATAATAATAATAATAATAATAATAATGATAATAATAATAATGATAATAATAATAGTAGTAGTAGTAGTCATTGTGATGATAATGTTGATAATGATTACCGATCATATTCTTTCACTTGTTGATAAGTTCTTGACCACACCGGTACGACCCTTCAATAGTACCAGGCCTTTGACCTAGTGCTTAAGGATTAAGTCATACCCAGCCCATCGTAACAAGGGTCGTACCGTCGTAACAAGGGTCGTACCGTCGTTCTCAAGGGTTTACGTAATCGTTGTTTACTGAGGGAGTTTGAGAGGATTTTATGTATTCTGGTACACGTCTCCTTCACCTATAAAAGACATTGTTCTTCTCGTTTGTGTGTGTGTGTGTGTGTGTGTGTGTGTGTGTGTGTGTGTGTAATTACCTATTTATACTGAACGGAGAGGGAGTTGTGCACTCGTGGGGCCTCATCTCTTGAACTTCCTCTGCTATCGACTAACTTGTTCAACTTGTGTATGTTGTCCACCTTTGTTGATTGCGTTACAACTCCCATTCTTCCACTCACCCGCCACACCTATATTATAAGTGTACGTCTTTATACTCTTCATGATGGTATGCTTCCTGGATGTCATGTTATGGCCTCTGGTCGCTGTCTTTGCATTTTCAAAAAATTTTTACCGTTTTCATCAACTCAAATGTTGTGATCAAGTCACCCTTCACTCTTCGTTTTTTCCATATTGGACAAATTGATGCCCTCTAACCTCTTACTGTAACTTAGCTGTCTTGATTTTGGTGCCATCTTTGTTGTCTTCCTCTGTAATGCGATGACCAAGCTTGAGAAACATAAGTTTGTCTTGACCAAATATAGGATGTGAACAACAGATTATTTCTATACCCCGTATGTGTGGATACACGTCTATATGTCAGGAAACACTTTGTCGCCATTACAGTTCTCCCAAAGTGGGACTTAACGACAGATCAAGGACGATACCCACTGCCAAGCCCCTTACACACACACACACACACACACACACACACACACACACACACACACACACACACACATGCCTACAGCTTCTTCCCCTGTAGGTAATATTCATCATGTAGTCTTTGTTCACTATGTTCCAGCCTCGCTGCTCTGCAGTTGCTGGGGTTCAGTTTCGTCAACCGTATACCAGACCAGCTTTGATGTTTGTCAAGGTCGTCTTGCAATCCTGGCCACACTTTATTTCCCTCATGATAACCTTGGCATCAGCAGGAAACATATTCAGGTAGGAGAGCAATCCCTCTGGCAAGTCATCCACGTAGATCAAGACCCAGAAACGGTGATCTTGCCCCACACCCCCAGCAGCACGCCACTAGTGACCTCCACCCATTTCAAGAAGGCTCCCCTGACGTGTGTCCTTTGTTGCCTTACACTAAGATCAGCTTTTATCCCTGGAAGGAGTCGTCATGTCCATATTCTTGACTGGTGATTCAGCTTCTTTACCAACGTCCTTTGTGTAGTGTCAGTCGCTTCATGGCTGCAGATATAAGCCAACCAGCTTTTCTCCTCTAACACTGAGTTTACTCATTTAAAAGTCGAGAGGATTTATTACAAGTGACCTTCTTTGTCTCATCCATGTTGTCTCTCGCTCGTGTAGTTTGTCTTCTTTGCAGTAAGCCGTCCATTGACCTTCTTTCCCTGTGTTTCATAGACCACACCCTCCAGGGAGACCAGTGTATGATCCTGTGCGACTTGTCTGTCTCCTTCCTTGTAGACAGGTACGATGATGACGTTTGCCCTCTTCTCCTCCTCCATCAACACTTTACCCTCACCAGAGACATGTTGACCAGCATCCCTCGTTACGTCCAGTGTATCATGACACACCCTCAGCATCCCTCGTTACGTCCAGTGTATCATGACACCCTCAGCATCCCTCGTTACGTCCAGTGTATCATGACACACCCTCAGCATCCCTCGTTACGTCCAGTGTATCATGACACCCTCAGCATCCCTCGTTACGTCCAGTGTATCATGACACCCTCAGCATCCCTCGTTACGTCCAGTGTATCATGACACACCCTCAGCATCCCTCGTTACGTCCAGTGTATCATGACACACCCTCAGCACGTGTCCACGCTGTGTGAGGACCATATGCCTAATACGGGTCAAGATCCTTCAGTATTGTGTTAGTCTTTCCCACATATTGCAGTGCTTTCCAAGTCCTCCTCTACATTCCATCTCATTGCTGTAATCCTTATGTTTCTTTACAATGAAGATATTCCAACGTGTCATTGTGTGTGTGTGTGTGTGTGTGTGTGTGTGTGTGTGTGTGTGTGTGTGTGTGATGACCCATTTGTATTGTACGGGGAATTTTGGGACCCATCTTTCAAACTTTCTCTCCTGTTATACAGCTCTTCAAACTCTGGAATGTTGTCTTGTATCATACATAGTAATTCATCCACCAGGCGTGCCCTAACATTACTTCGTTAGATGATTTTTAACAAGATTCTTGGTTGATTTCATGGTATGTCTCTTAGTTGTCCTGTCTCAGCATCTTTCGAATTACTGCTCACTGTCTGCGTCATCATTTTCGTATGAAAACTAAAAGGTTGTGATCAGGTCACCCCTCACTTTTTTCTCTTCCATGAGGGGAAAATTAATGCCTGTACTCTTTCCATGTAATTCGGCTATCTTAATTTTGTTTATGTTTTTGTTACCCTCCGCTGGACCTTCTCTCTCTCTCTTTTTTTTAATGCGGTTACGTAACCTGAGAAACATATATTAGCCCTATGCAGGAGTGAACTGCATGCATACCCATGAACATGAATGCAGTTCTGATACTTGTCAGTAGAAAGTTTGTCTCCTTAACTCTTCTACTAAAGTGGGACTCTGGCGACGGGTTATCGATTCCCAAGTCTTGCTCACAAGCTCCTACGGTTTATTTCTTGCAAGATGATTATGATGATGATACTGATAATGTTAATATAATGATAATATAGTAATAGAATTAATAATGATAACCGTTCTAGTAAGTTCCTGCATCAATACAGTGTCATGAGTGTGTGTGTGTGTGTGTGTGTGTGTATTCAGGGTCGGCCAAGCGGTTGGCGCTCATCACATATACAAACTTCAGAGCGCAATTTCCCGCCGGGTCAGAGAAGGTTTTAGGGTCGTGAAGATCCGTATACTGAACCATCATTATTGCACCCGCAAACCAGGCCGTTGACCACCAATACCAATATTAACAGCAAACCATTGAGCACGATGGTACGACAATTTGGGTATGACTGTACGACACTTTGAGTGCGAAGGTACGACACTTTGGGCTTGACGGTACGACAGTTTGGGCGCGACGGTACGATACTTTGGGCGCGACGTTACGACACTGGGGACGACGTTACGACACTTAGAGTTTTGTCTAGTTGCCTTGGAATTTGTTATTGCCAAATGTTATTCAAGACTTTTGTCATTCATTGCCACGTTATGAAGTACGGTGCTGTGTTATTACTGACGGTGTTCTGTTATTACTAACTATGCTGTGTCACTGGAGATACTGCTGTTACTGGTGACTCATTCGACCTCGGCATGAGTCGACTAAGTTTCTCGTCGCCAACGCTCTTAAACCTCTTTATATATATATATATATATATATATATATATATATATATATATATATATATAGAGAGAGAGAGAGAGAGAGAGAGAGAGAGAGAGAGAGAGAGAGTTTCCCTTGATGAGTTAACCTTGTGAAATGTTTTCGCTCTGGGGGGAAAAATGTAATATCACAGAGCTGTACCTGAATATTAGAGGCAGCAACCATTTTTGTGTGTAGGTTATATTTTGATAACGTTAACTAACGTTATTCACACATTCCTTACGAATCAATAACCAGCCCTGGCGGCCATGGCTGCCGTGTTTTTTCCACAGACAAATGAGCGTTGTTGGTACATGTGAAGTCTTCAACTGGGTATCCCAGTGTGGTGATCGATGGGTTGGTCTAATACTATTCATCAACTACAGAATTTGGCCACGTTGTGAATGCTGCTCTTTGGAGGTTTTATTCTTGGTAGAATTGATATTCAGCGGTCAACGGAGAAGAAAACGTTTTCCTGGTGTTTTAAAGTACTCCTTAGCTGCATTATAGAGGGATTTGAATGTCCCAGTCCTTGGTATAATCGTCTGTGATATATTCACAGGAAGGCAACGGTGGGCGGTAATACCCTGGGTGGCAACTCGAGCCAGAGAGCCACGACGATGTTGCCTGATTTGATTAAATGAATTTTATTTTTAGTCCACCCCTGGACTTTGGAGGGTTAGGAGGTCTTCCTTGAGGACCACCCTCTTACAGCACACACTCAGGCAGATAGGATCTGCCCTTAAGATATAAAGTAAACAAGGAGGAGATGCTGAGTGGTAATCGCTTAGTGGGTCGGGGGGGGGGGGCAGGTTGGGGAAGGTTGATATGAAGGATGTGGGGGGTCAACCTGAGGAGGGAGAGAGGTGAGGCTAGTTCTCTCTCTCTCTCTCTCTCTCTCTCTCTCTCTCTCTCTCTCCTTACAAAACTGCCCTAGTGATAGTTTGTACAGTTTATGAAATATATTGATATATTGTTTAACGATCACAGAATGTTTTCGTAATAGTGCAGTCTGCCGAGGTGAGTTGTTTATTGATATGAAGACGTTTGATTTTTCTGAATACTGGAACGTTTCACTAAGGCGTGTGTGTGTGTGTGTGTGTGTGTGTGTGTGTGTGTTTGTGTGTGTGTGTGTGTGTGTGTGTGTGCTATACGTATATATGTTGGCATATTTAAGGTTGTTAGTTTGATATTCCATTTGCGCATTTATGTATACGTGAGCAGCCTGTATTTATATATAGATAACGTTTGGTTTATATGTACATATAGAGAGACACACATAAGGATACATAAACAAAGCAGTAAGTTCATGTATGTTTTAATTTGAAGGTGAGTGCGTATGTTGCGTATGAGTCAGCCATCCCTCCTGTTGGCTGTGAGCCAAGCCTCTCCAACACGGCCTCCACCAGCCTTCTCCCTCACTCCCAGTCTCCCTCGCTAGATCTCCACCGATGGTATTTGATGTATCTATTGTCATCAAACGCATGTGCACACATGTATCCTCCAGCATTATATCCCCACCACAGTCAGTTCAATCTGTTATTCTTCCTCACCCAGACATATTCACCATCACAAGCACTCTATCCATCACCCTCTTACCCACCCACCCACACACAACACACACACAAACTGATGCTAATTTTCCATCAATAGACCTCCATCACCCTTCTCCTTCAAGTGTCCATCAAACTCCCTCATGCGTGGAACGGTCGACCATCCTTCCCCGGTGACAGCCCCCAACAGCTGACTCTTAATTTATTGCGACAAACATACGTTACGAGGTGGAGGAGGGTAGTACTGACGCACGCAGTAAACACACTTAAGACACCTTTTTAATGGTGCATAACAACGTTCATGGTCAGTGTGGCCTGAGGGTTAAAAGGGAGTTTGATCGCCTGGCCTTCACTGGGTTAGATTCTGGTCGACCCGCTAATAATAGCGGCTGCCACCAATATGTGACGCATGTGCGTAGATGTCAACGTCGTCGTGGCCAAAGCTGTGTCCCAGATGCGTATATGTGTCGTCGTAGTCGCTGCCACCACTGTTCATACATGTGTAGACGTGACATATGTGGTCACTGCCATGTCCATGTCTCGTAGACGTGACATATGTGGTGGGTTTCACCGCTGTGTCTCGTAGACGTATATGTAGCATTCAGCAAAGAAGCAGAACTACCAACCATGTCTTTGGAAGTCATCAGTACGCAGGCAGACTCCAGACCGTAGTTATGTAGTGCCTCGCTCCCTACAACGTGTGGGGTTAACACCTGCAAGATACTACATTCCACATTAGTGGGAACCTACTAATACAGGGGAACCATAATGATCATCGTGGGTTAGTTCGGGTGTAGGAAATGTTTGGGAGAGGAATCGTGTCTCGTAAAGGGTTAGAAGTACCTGCTGATGAGGCCAGATGCTTCCGTATTACCTGCCCTCCCTCTCATTGGCAGGAGAGTCGGAGCAGTTTTTCCCATCTCTGCACAAACTCCCTTCCTCTGCATGCCATTCCCACCCCTTACGTAAGCAAGTCTGCCCTCTGAGGGGGTTTTATCTTGAAGTTTATCAGTATGTAAAACACAAAGGGGGAGATGTTGATACAGCTTAGGTCGAGTATTTCCGTATGATGACGGCTGGAAATAGTGGCGCGTAGGGAGAGGGAGTCTCCTTGAATAAGGAAGTTACTGATGCACATTGGTTGCTGGAGTCGAACCCACTGGAATACTTGTCTCATGAAGGTGCAGGAGGAAGCCCAGTCATGAAGGTGCAGGAGGAGGAAGCCCAGTCATGAAGGTGCAGGAGGAAGCCCAGTCATGAAGGTGCAGGAGGAAGCCCAGTCATGAAGGTGCTGGAGGAAGCCCAGTCATGAAGGTGCAGGAGGAAGCCCAGTCATGAAGGTGCAGGAGGAAGCCTAGTCATGAAGGTGCAGGAGGAAGCCCAGTCATGAAGGTGCAGGAGGAAGCCCAGTCATACACAGCCACCACCACCACACATACATACCCACAGTGTGGAGAACTCCGCCGTGTATATATGCCTCAGTAACGAATGAGTCTAGTCATTTATAGACTCATCATTGCAGCCAGGATTGCAAGCTGTATAGAAATATGTATCATTGTTTATTTTTGGTTTACCTCTTGGCTATAACGCACAGGGAGGTTCTCAGTATCATTCTGTATATGACTAAAGATTTGACACTTGTGTTCAAGTATAACAAGGTACAAGGAGGCACTGCTACTTACTGAAACGCAGTGTATAAAAAAAAAAACACAAACATTTTGTGAGGATTTTGAAGACGGAGGTTACTTTGGAGGTGAGGCTTATATCCTTGGAGGAGGAGGTGGTGGTGGTGGTGGTGGTGGAGGGAGCGATGTGTCATAGTGGTGGGAGAGGAGGGAGAGTACTTCAGTATGTGTGTTTCTTCTTTTCCACATATTTTCTGTATGATTGTATATGTGTATGTCGTCACACGTCGCTCTACATGTATGACCATGTGTCTTGTATGTGTCCAGGCAACAGTATAGATATGATCAACACGAGTAGGAAGACCTCAAGCCTCGTGTGTCCATGTGTCATGCTGATGTAAACCTGAGGATACTGTGTGTGTCGGTAACTGGACACACACACACACACACACACACGAAGGCCATTCATGCAGGGAGCGGCCGAGATCCCGCTGTGTGTCTGAGTCACCTGGCCTCACGTTCCTATGGGATCATCTGCATATTCCCGCTACCTGGCACTCCCTCCTCCTCCTCCTCCTCCTCCCCCTCTTCTTCCTCCTTCTCCCCTCCCCTTGTTCCTCCTCTTCTTCCTCCTCCTCCTCTTCCTCCTCCTCCTCCTCCTCCTCCTCCTCCTCCTCCTCGGGGTTCAGATTAACCTTATTTTTGTTGCTTTTTGTTTCGTGGTCATATTTCCCGCCCTCCTCGCGTATCAGTCATCCCCCTGACGGGCAAGATTAATGGTACAAGATTGGTTCAGTTTACAACTACGTCAGAGATCAATGAGATTAGCCACGGTGATTGGTCCTGTTATTCAATACGTCATCGGTCACCGGGCCCAGTCGTCGGTGATTGGCTTTGATATTTGATACGTCATTGATCGCCGTGTTTATCACTGGTTATTTGCTTAGGAATCCAGTTCTTCACAGATCATGGAGATCGAGACTGGATCAATCATCGTGGGTTGTGGTAGGTCACAGGTTGCCAGAAACGTAGATGATTGGCTGAAATACCTTGTACGTCACTGCTTACTTAGATGTAACGACGGTGATTGGCGTATATTCGAAGATTGGACGTAGATGATTGGTTTGTATATTCGTTTCGTCATCGGTTACAGATACTTTACATAGAGGATTATCTCTATCATAGGAGAGGAAGATTTGAATATTGCTGATACAAGTACGGCCGTGGAATATTGCTGATGCATTAGGTACGGTCTTGAATATTGCTCTGTTACAAGAAGCAAAGACGTGAATATTCCTCTTACAACAGGCACGGTCTGGAATATTGCTCTTACAACTGGCACGGTCTGGAATATTGCTCTTACAACTGGCACGGTCTGGAATATTGCTCTTACAACTGGCACGGTCTGGAATATTGCTCTGTCATCAGACGCGAAGTGTGGAATGTTGCTCAGTTATAACAGCATGGGTCAGAAATGTTGCCTTGTTACAAGTGCCGAAGACTGGAATATTGCTCTGCTGCAGCCAGCAGAGTCAGGAATATTGCTCTGCTGAAATATTCAGAATCCTGTCTTGTGTCCTTTACACGAGTCATTCAGTCAGTAGTTCCATGATGGAGGAATACGTGCTAGAATATGGAGATAAAATATCTGTGTCTGTCTGTCTGTCTGTGTATCAGCTTATCTTCACCCAAGGATACGTTATCCTGTACACACATCTTATCCCATTCAGACACAGCTTCCTCCATCTTGCGTTCTGGGGAAGATGACTGATTCCTAGCTTTGCTTGGCTTATTTGGTAATTCTTAGCTTTCCTTAGCTTATTCTGTGATCAATTCCTAGCCTTGCCTAGCTTATTCTGTGATCAATTCCTAGCCTTGCCTAGCTTATTCTGTGACTGATGATGAATGATTCCTATTTTTGCTTAATTTAATCAGTAATTAATGCTCGAGTTTGCTTAACTTATTCAGTGACTGAGACCAAGTTTAGCTTAGTTTATTTCGTAATTAAGTCGTAGTTTAACTTAGCTTGTTAATCAGCTGATACTTAGCTTTACTTGCTTAGCTCAGTCAGTAATGATCAGCTTCCTCCGCTTAATCTGCCTATTTATTTCATTCGTTTTCTGAACTTTTATTAGTCTGCCTTACGTAATGTGTTGGTTTATCATTAATGAAATGATATAACTTGGTAGACAGGGGACTTGGAAGACACACTCACACAGGGTAATGTGGAATGTAACCAGCAAGTGATGATCCACAATGCCTTAGCTCAACAGCCAATGATGATCCACAATGCCTTAGCTCAACAGCCAATGATGATCCACAATGCCTTAGCTCAACAGCCAATGATGATCCACAATGCCTTAGCTCAACAGCCAATGATGATCCACAATGCCTTAGCTCAACAGCCAATGATGATCCACAATGCCTTAGCTCAACAGACAATGATGATCCACAATGCCTTAGCTCAACAGCCAATGATGATCCACAATGCCTTAGCTCAACAGCCAATGATGATCCACAATGCCTTAGCTCAACAGCCAATGATGATCCACAATGCCTTAGCTCAACAGCCAATGATGATCCACAATGCCTTAGCTCAACAGCCAATGATGATCCACAATGCCTTAGCTCAACAGCCAATGAAAATCAAGGAGCGAGGCCTCGGGTTTACTGTTTGAGGTAAATATTGATTAGGATGGAATATTTTTTTTTGTGTGTGTGTGGATTTAGTGCAAATATTTTAGCTCTTTTCGTGTGTGTGTGTGTGTGTGTGTGTGTGTGTGTGTGTGTGTGTATGTCATTCGTATTTGTAGTTATCTATAAGTAATTAACTGTATGTGTATGTTTGTGTGTGTCGAAGAGGTGTATGGTGTGAGCTATGGTAGGGAAGCCACCAACGAGAGAGAGAGAGAGAGAGAGAGAGAGAGAGAGAGAGAGAGAGAGAGAGAGAGAGAGAGAGAGCACCACTCACTCAACACAAGGCTGGTGTGTGATGGTGCCAACAGGCAGTGACAAGCCTCCCCTTGTTCAGTGTTATGTTAGGCTGGGCCGGGCTGGCGTGGGGGCTACGTGTTGCCTGGCTGGCTCTACCCTGGGAGGAGGCAAGTGTACCACGGGAGCAGCCAGCACATGGGACAGTGACGTGGGAGGGGACAGGAAAGTACGTTGATGATGGGATGGCTGTATCTGTGGGCGAGAAACCGAGGGAAACCCATAAGGTCCAGAATCTTATTAAAGTTCACTTCCCTGTCACCCTTATCACCAAAGGTGTTTTGAACCCTCTTTATTTATGAAAGATATGGATGGTTTATATTTGTTTACGTAAACTGTTGATAGCTTGTCATCAGTAAGCTGAAGCTTTAGTCGGCTCATTTACAGGAGTATTCCTTCATAAGCTTTAGCTGGCTCCTTATTTACAGAAATATAAATAAGATGCCAGCTAAAGCTTATTTATAGCATTGTATGTCCATCAGCTTAGCTGTCTCCTGGAGTTTCTCCAAGCTAATCTGTGTGGCTTGAGAGATAAGTCGTATCATCCCGGGTTAGAGACAGACGTGTCAGACATGGCTACCCATGGTGTGTGTGTGTCATGTGAGAGACATGGCTACCCATAGTGTGTGTGTCATGTGAGAGACATGGCTACCCATGGTGTGTGTGTGTGTCATGTGAGAGACATGGCTACCCATGGTGTGTGTGTGTGTCATGTGAGAGACATGGCTACCCATGGTGTGTGTGTGTGTCATGTGAGAGACATGGCTACCCATGGTGTGTGTGTGTCATGTGAGAGACATGGCTACCCATGGTGTGTGTGTGTGTCATGTGAGAGACATGGCTACCCATGGTGTGTGTGTGTCATGTGTCCTCTGAGAGACATGTAAGTGAAGCAACTGCATTAGCGTATCGACGGGGAGATACCTGGGGGAGACAATTGAAAGTGTAGGGGTGAGTTAACTGCATTACTCTATTGTCGGATATATATATATATATATATATATATATATATATATATATATATATATATATATATATATATATATATTATTTATTTTGCTTTGTCGCTGTCTCCCGCGTTTGCGAGGTAGCGCAAGGAAACAGACGAAAGAAATCGCCCAACCCATCCCCATACACATGTATATACACACACGTCCACACACGCAAATATACATACCTATACATCTCAATGTACACATATATATACACACACAGACACATACATATATACCCATGCACACAATTCACACTGTCTGCCTTTATTCATTCCCATCGCCACCTCGCCACACATGGAATACCATCCCCCTTCCCCCCTCATGTGTGCGGGGTAGCGCTAGGAAAAGACAACAAAGGCCTCATTCGTTCACTCTCAGTCTCTAGCTGTCATGCAATAATGCCCGAAACCACAGCTCCCTTTCCACATCCAGGCCCCACACAGCTTTCCATGGTTTACCCCAGACGCTTCACATGCCCTGATTCAATTCACTGACAGCACGTCAACCCTGGTATACCACATCGATCCAATTTACTCTATTCCTTGCCCGCCTTTCACCCTCCTGCATGTTCAGGCCCCGATCACTCAAAATCTTTTTCACTCCATCTTTCCACCTCCAATTTGGTCTCCCACTTCTCCTCGTTCCCTCCACCTCCGACACATATATCCTCTTGGTCAATCTTTCCTCACTCATTCTCTCCATGTGCCCAAACCATTTCAAAACACCCTCTTCTGCTCTCTCAACCACGCTCTTTTTATTTCCACACATCTCTCTTACCCTTACATTACTTACTCGATCAAACCACCTCACACCACACATTGTCCTCAAACATCTCATTTCCAGCACATCCACCCTCCTGCGCACAACTTTATCCATAGCCCACGCCTCGCAACCATACAACATTGTTGGAACCACTATTCCTTCAAACATACCCATTTTTGCTTTCCGAGATAATGTTCTCGACTTTCACACATTCTTCAAGGCTCCCAGGATTTTCGCCCCCTCCCCCACCCTATGATTCACTTCCGCTTCCATGGTTCCGTCCGCTGCCAGATCCACTACCAGATATCTAAAACACTTTACTTCCTCCAGTTTTTCTCCATTCAAACTTACCTCCCAATTGACTTGACCCTCAACCCTACTGTACCTAATAACCTTGCTCTTATTCACATTTACTCTTAACTTTCTTCTTTCACACACTTTACCAAACTCAGTCACCAGCTTCTGCAGTTTCTCACATGAATCAGCCACCAGCGCTGTATCATCAGCGAACAACAACTGACTCACTTCCCAAGCTCTCTCATCCACAACAGACTGCATACTTGCCCCTCTTTATATATATATATATATATATATATATATATATATATATATATATATATATATATATATATATATATATTTCTTTTTCTTTCAAACTATTCGCCATTTCCCGCATTAGCGAGGTAGCGTTAAGAACAGAGGACTGGGCCTTTGAGGGAATACCCTCACCTGGCCCAATTCTCTGTTCCTTCTTTTGGAAAAAAAAAAAAAAAAAACGAGAGGGGAGGATTTCCAGCCCCCCGCTCCCTCCCCTTTTAGTCGCCTTCTACGACACGCAGGGAATACGTGGGAAGTATTCTTCATCCCCTATCCCCAGGGATATATATATATATATATATATATATATATATATATATATATATATATATATATATATATATATATATATATATATAATATAAAGATGTTTTGTTTAAGAAAAATAATAGATATGATTATATGATATAAACCATAAAGATAAGAAAGCAAGACTTACTGAATAATAGAACTTGGGTCAAGTTGTATAGTGATGGGTCAAGTTGTATTGTGGTGTTTACTTAATGATAACTTGGGTCAAGTTGTATAGTGGTGGGTCAAGTTGTATTGTGGTGTTTACTTAATGATAACTTGGGTCAAGTTGTATAGTGATGGGTCAAGTTGTATTGTGGTGTTTACTTAATGATAACTTGGGTCAAGTTGTATAGTGATGGGTCAAGTTGTATTGTGGTGTTTACTTAATGATAACTTGGGTCAAGTTGTATAGTGGTGGGTCAAGTTGTATTGTGGTGTTTACTTAATGATAACTTGGGTCAAGTTGTATAGTGATGGGTCAAGTTGTATTGTGGTGTTTACTTAATGATAACTTGGGTCAAGTTGTATAGTGATGGGTCAAGTTGTATTGTGGTGGGTCAAGTTGTATTGTGGTGTTTACTTAATGATAACTTGGGTCAAGTTGTATAGTGATGGGTCAAGTTGTATTGTGGTGTTTACTTAATGATAACTTGGGTCAAGTTGTATAGTGGTGGGTCAAGTTGTATTGTGGTGTTTACTTAATGATAACTTGGGTCAAGTTGTATAGTGATGGGTCAAGTTGTATTGTGGTGTTTACTTAATGATAACTTGGGTCAAGTTGTATAGTGATGGGTCAAGTTGTATTGTGGTGTTTACTTAATGATAACTTGGGTCAAGTTGTATAGTGGTGGGTCAAGTTGTATTGTGGTGTTTACTTAATGATAACTTGGGTCAAGTTGTATAGTGGTGGGTCAAGTTGTATTGTGGTGGGTCAAGTTGTATATTGATGTTTACTTAATGATAACAGCGAGAGGTTGAGGGAGGTTATGGACATCCTCCAGAACAGGAGGAACCATGAAATGACGACCAAACCCATCGTTAGGGAAGCTATTTTAGTCCCTGAGCACCAGCCATCAATTAGCCTTTTTTTACAGTTAGACTATAATTGCGTTAATTAGGGGAACCCGCTCTCTCTTTTTCCCTTGAAATAGGCACCATAAATAGGCAGCGTAAATTGTCAGCCTTTAATGTGTTCATTCTGTTGTTGTTCGGCCTAGTAGAACAGTTATGCTTTCGGGGAATTGGGACGGGGATGTTCTTAAGGGGAAGAGGAGGGAGTGGGGAGTGTAAGTGTACGTGTGTTTTAAGTGTGTGCTTGGGGAAGTAAAGGGGAAGAGAGCGCAAGTGCATTTAAGTAGGAGGGGAGAGCGCTTTGAAGAGGCGGAATGTGGTGCTTGTTTTCACTGTGGGTTAGAACTGGTGAGGGCTGTGTGTGTGTGTGTGTGAGAGAGAGAGAGAGAGAGAGAGAGAGAGAGAGAGAGAGAGAGAGAGAGAGAGAGAGAGAGAGAGAGAGAGTTTGCAGTATCGAGGCATGTGTCATGCATAGCCTCATCCACCATAAATAGCAGTGTTGATAATCAGTATGTGAGAGAGTGGTTCTCTGTATAGCAGTAATAGCTACCGTAAGCAGTGAGTGTATGTTTACATTATGGAATTACCTACGTGTACTGTACGAGGAAGGAGGGAGGGAGGGAGTTCTGCACTCGGTGGGCCCCATCTGTATGTGGTCTGCATTAACCATGTCCTTGGTCATCTGATTTCATTCGTCCACCACTCCTGTACCGGTAATAAAAGAACTTTTTTATATCTTTTGCGCTAAGTTGTTTGCTTAATATCACGTGATGTCTTCTGTTTGCTCTATCCCTACATTATTCGAAGAATTGTTTACTGTGTTCGTCACTCTGGTTTTTTAAAGTTGTGATCACGTCACCTCTTATTCTTCTGTCTTTCAAGATGAGCAGATTTAAGGCTTCTAGACTTTCCTTGTTAATCTGCTTTCATAATTCTGGTGTTTTCTTTGTTGTCCTCTTCTAGACCTTCTCCATTAGCTCATTGTGCTTCTGTAGGTGCGGTGACCAAACTTGAGAAGCATCTTCTAGTTTTGACCTAATGTAACGTATGAACAGTATGCTAAATATATTCTTATCCATGTATCTGAGATCTATTCTAATATTTACCAGTAGACAGTTTATCTCCATAACTATGTTCCTAATGTGGGTCTCTGGCGACAGGTTCGGCATTGATGTTGACTCAAATCCATCTCACACACGCACTACTGAAGCATATTTCCTTCCACATGATAATGATATTGAGATAATCTTTCACTTTGTCTCATCTCCGTTATTATACATGTACTCGAGCTGAATTTCATCAGCAATATATCAGACCAACTTATTCTGTTTAGGTTCCTTTGTAAGTTGATGCAATCCTCTTGCTTTCAACTTACCATGCCTTCATGACCTTAGCATCGTCAGTAAACATGTTCATGTAGGAGTCCAGACCTTCAGTCATTCACGTACATCAAGAAGATAAATGGTCCCAGACCAGAGTTCTGTGGTTCTCCGCTGGTGAGCTCCACCCATTCATACAAGGCTGTGACGTGCCTCCGTGTTGTCTGTGTACAAGAACAGTTGCCGTAAACACAACACTTTTCCCAGTGTCTCGTCAGGGAGGTGGTAGCTCGAGGACCTGTGGCTAAACACTTTACGTAGACGTTGGGGGGAAGGTCGTTCCTCCGTCATCTGCCCCTAAAGTACCATGTTACGACCCTTTTCATATATGTATTATTCTTGATATCGCCGCGTCCTGCGTTAGCGAGGTAACGCCAGGAACATATCTTCGCTCGCAGTGAATAACAATATGTGAGGTCGCTCTGGAACTTTGGATCGTATTGAAGTGATCTATGAGCACCGACGCACTGATGGGGACTGTCAACCCCGCCACATAAACAACATCGGACATACAACCTGCACCCTAAGCCGCCGCTTCTCTCTCCACGTACAAGAAGGTGGAATCAGACAACATCATGAACAAAATGCATGGAGACTACAGATGATAGAAGCCATTTACATTAGAGAGAAAGCACCTGTCGTCAACATCCAGACAAACATGACCAACGCCACACAGCTCTTTGATGGCCCAACAATACGCCATCAACATAACGCCGGTCTAGAACTTGTGGTACACGTCACTACAAAGAAATGAGCCTGAGACGGAAAATTCTCGCTTGACCCCTTCTCTGTTCCTTCTTTTGGAAAAGTAAGAAGTGGAGGGGAGGATTTCCACCCCCCGCTCCCTCCCCTTTTAGTCGCCTTCTACGACACGCAGGGAATACGTGGGAATGTGAAGACCTTCCTTCCTGTTTTACTTGTGTGTTTGTTTCAGCCTTCCTCTCATAAGTATGTTTGTTTGTGGGTGCCTGAGTATTTGTTTGTGCCATATCCTTTTTGTTTTTTTAGGACTCTGGCATGTGTGGGGTGGCGTGTTTCTCTACAGAAAGAAGAGTAGTTATGGTGGTTTGGGTTGGGGCAACCCGTGATGGGTTGGGGCAAGCCATGATGGGTTGGGGAAGCCGTAATGGGTTGGGGAAAGCCGTGATGGGTTGGGGAAGCCATGATGGGTTGGGGGAAGCCATGATGGGTTGGGGAAGCCGTAATGGGTTGGGGAAGCCGTGATGGGTTGGGGAAGCCATGATGGGTTGGGGCAAGCCGTGATGGGTTGGGGCAAGCCATAATGGAGTGGGGAAGACGTGATGGGTTGGGGCAAGACATGATGGGTCGGGGCAAGCCGTGATGGGTTGGGGCAAGCCATGATGGGTTGGGGAAGCCGTAATGGGTTGGGGAAGCCGTGATGGGTTGGGGCAAGCCGTGATGGGTTGGGAAAGCCATGATGGGTTGGGGCAAGCCGTGATGGGTTGGGGAAGCCGTAATGGGTTGGGGAAGCCGTGATGGGTTGGGGCAAGCCGTGATGGGTTGGGGAAGCCATGATGGGTTGGGGCAAGCCGTGATGGGTTGGGGAAGCCGTGATGGGTTGGGGCAAGCCATGATGGGTTGGGGAAGCCGTGATGGGTTGGGGCAAGCCATAATGGAGTGGGGAAGACGTGATGGGTTGGGGCAAGACATGATGGGTTGGGGCAAGCCGTGATAGGTTGGAGGAAGCCGTGATGGGTTGGGGCAAGACATGATGGGTTGGGGCAAGCCATGATGGGTTGGGGCAAGCCATGATGGGTTGGGGCAAGCCATGATGGGTTGGGGGGAGCCGTGATGGGTTGGGGCAAGCCGGGATGAGTTGGGGCAAGCCGTAATGGGTTGGGGCAAGCCGTGATGGATTGGGGCAAGCCATGATGGGTCGGGGCAAGCCGTGATGGGTTGGGGAAGCCGTGATGGGTTGGGGCAAGCCATAGGTTGAGAGAGACTGAGCGAGGAGAGGGTAAACCATGACAGGAAAAATACCAGCCATGAAGGAAAGGGACACAAGAATCATGAGGGAGGAAGTGACGAACGGAAGATAAACTGCAGAGAGTCAGCCACGTCCGCCGGCCGGGAGCGTAGGTCAAGAAATGCGATGATGTGGTGGTGGTGATGTGTGTGCTTGCCGTGGTAGTACGAGGAACAGTGTGTTCACTGTGGGTGTTGCATCCCAGGCACGTGAAGTGATCTGCTGAGTCGATGTTTGTTGTGGTGAAGACTTGACGGTTGCCCTCCCCTTCTAAAATAGGGATGTTGTGAAATTTTCTTCCTTATTTTGTCTTTCTTCCTGTAACTTTCCTGTAACCTTCTTGTAACTTTCCTGTAACCTTCCTGTAACTTTCCTTTAACTTTCCTGTAACCTTCCTGTAACCTTCCTGTAACTCTCCTGTAAGCTTTCTGTAACTTTCCTGTAACCTTTCTTAACTTTCCTGTAACCTTCTTGTAACTTTCCTGTAACCTTCCTGTAACTTTCCTGTAACCTTCTTGTAACTTTCCTGTAACCTTCCTGTAACTTTCCTTTAACTTTCCTGTAACCTTCCTGTAACTTTCCTGTAACCTTCTTGTAACTTTCCTGTAACCTTCCTGTAACTTTCCTTTAACTTTCCTGTAACCTTCCTGTAACCTTCCTGTAACCTTCCTGTAACTTTCCTGTAACCTCTCTTAACTTTCCTGTAACCTTCCTGTAACTTTCCTGTAACCTTCCTGTAACTTTCCTGTAACCTTTCTGTAACTTTCCTGTAACTTTCCTGTAACCTTCTTGTAACTTTCCTGTAACCTTCTTGTAACTTTCCTTTAACTTTCCTGTAACCTTCCTGTAACTTTCCTTTAACTTTCCTGTAACCTTTCTGTAACCTTCCTGTAACCTTCCTGTAACTTTCCTGTAACCTTTCTGTAACTTTCCTGTAACCTTTCTGTAACTTTCCTGTAACCTTCTTGTAACTTTCCTTTAACTTTCCTGTAACCTTCCTGTAACTTTCCTTTAACTTTCCTGTAACCTTTCTGTAACTTTCCTGTAACCTTCCTGTAACTTTCCTGTAACCTTTCTGTAACTTTCCTGTAACCTTCTTGTAACTTTCCTTTAACTTTCCTGTAACCTTCCTGTAACTTTCCTTTAACTTTCCTGTAACCTTTCTGTAACTTTCCTGTAACCTTCCTTTAACTTTCCTGTAACCTTTCTGTAACTTTCCTGTAACCTTCTTGTAACTTTCCTTTAACTTTCCTGTAACCTTTCTGTAACTTTCCTGTAACCTTCTTGTAACTTTCCTGTAACCTTCTTGTAACTTTCCTTTAACTTTCCTGTAACCTTCCTGTAACTTTCCTTTAACTTTCCTGTAACCTTTCTGTAACTTTCCTGTAACCTTCCTTTAACTTTCCTGTAACCTTTCTGTAACTTTCCTGTAACCTTCTTGTAACTTTCCTGTAACCTTCTTGTAACTTTCCTTTAACTTTCCTGTAACCTTCCTGTAACTTTCCTTTAACTTTCCTGTAACCTTTCTGTAACTTTCCTGTAACCTTCCTTTAACTTTCCTGTAACCTTCCTTTAACTTTCCTGTAACCTTTCTGTAACTTTCCTGTAACCTTCCTTTAACTTTCCTGTAACATTTCTGTAACTTTCCTGTAACTTTCCTGTAACCTTTCTTAACTTTCCTGTAACCTTCCCGTAACTTTCCTGTAACCTTCCTGTAACTTTCCTCCCATTAGCCGTTAGGTTTAGTAACACATTGTCCAACCTTGATAATTTCTTCATTCGTTTTCTTGATCTTGTTTTCACCCACGATGATCGTCAGGAAATGACCGTGTAGATATGGTGGGTTAAGACCACACTTCGTGGAGGTCATGTGTGTGTGTATTCCACTACACTTTCGCCTCCCCACTTTCCATCCTCAGCTGGCGCTAACAGCCACATGGACGTGGAACAGCCTGGATTTTTAATAGCCACTTTTCTTATGAGTGTTTGTAAGAATTTTTATAAAGCAGTGGGGAAGTGGTCGACATTTCGTTTTTCCATCGACGGAACATTTTAGCAGAGGTCACGTGCAGGCTTTGTGTGAGAGTAGTGGACGTGAAGGTAGCATTGTGGGGGACGCGCCTGCTGGAAAACTCCGTCAGTTCGTTGAGGATCTTGTGTGTGTGGTGTGTGTGTGTGTGTGTGTGTGGGGTATGTGTGTGTGTGTGTGTGGGGTATGTGTGTGTGTGTGTGTGTGTGTGTGTGTGTGTATGTATGTGTGTGTGTGTGGGGTATGTGTGTGTGTGTGAGGTATGTGTGTGTGTGTGTGTGTGTGTGTATGTGTGTGTGTGTGGGGTATGTGTGTGTGTGTGGGGTATGTGTGTATGTGTGGGGTGTGTGTGTGTGTGTGTGTGTGTGTGTGTGTGTGTATATATGTGTGTGTGTGTGTATGTGTGTGTGTGTATATGTGTGTGTGTGTGTGTGTGTGGTGTGTGTGTGTGTATGTGTGTGTGTATGTGTGTGTGTGTGTGTGTGTGTGTGTGTGTGTGTGTGTGTGTGTGAGTGCTGACTGCTGCTTCTACCTGAAATTTTCTCTTTAAACCCAACCTGTTCACTTGACCTGACTCATCCCTGAAGATGCTTTCATGACGGAAAATCAAGACGTCAACAACACGGGAGACGGTGTAGCTCCGGAGCTACTGACGCTTGCTTGCGAGTGAGGGGAAAAAATGAATATTTCCAGATTTTTTTAACGGAATTACACACACACACACACACACACACACACACACACACACACACACACACACACACACACATACATATATATATATATATATATATATATATATATATATATATATATATATATATATATATATATTTTTTTTTTTTTTTCATACTATTCGCCATTTCCCGCGATAGCGAGGTAGCGTTAAGAACAGAGGACTGGGCCTTTGAGGGAATATCTTCACCTGGCCCCATTCTCTGTTCCTTGTTTTGGGAAAAAAAAAAAAAATATATATATATATATATATATATATATATATATATATATATATATATATATATATATATATATATATATATATATATATTTGCTTTGTCGCTGTCTCCCGCGTTAGCGAGGTAGCGCAAGGAAACAGACGAAAGAATGGCCCAATCCACAAACATACACATGTATATACATACACGTCCACACACGCACGCGTCAACGTATACATATATATACACACACAGACATATACATATATACACATGTACATAATTCATACTGTCTGCCTTTATTCATTCCCATCGCCACCTCGCCACACATGAACCAACAACCCCCTCCCCCCCTCATGTGTGCGAGGTAGCGCTAGGAAAAGACAACAAAGGCCCCAGTCGTTCACACTCAGTCTCTAGCTGTCATGTAATAATGCACCGAAACCACAGCTCCCTTTCCACATCCAGGCCCCACAGAACTTTCCAAGGTTTACCCCAGACGCTTCACATGCCCTGGTTCAATCCATTGACAGCACGTCGACCCCAGTATACCTCATCTTTCCAATTCACTCTATTCCTTGCACGCCTTTCACCCTCCTGCATGTTCAGGCCCCGATCACTCAAAATCCTTTTCACTCCATCTTTCCACCTCCAATTTGGTCTCCCACTTCCCCTCGTTCCCTCCACCTCTGACACATATAACCTCGTGGTCAATCTTTCCTCACTTATTCTCTCCATGTGACCAAACCATCTCATAACACCCTCTTCTGCTCTCTCAACCACACTCTTTTTATTTCCACACATCTCTCTTACCCTTACATTACTTACTCGATCAAACCACCTCACACCACATATTGTCCTCAAACATCTCATTTCCAGCACATCCAACCTCCTTCACACAACTCTATCCATAGCCCACGCCTCACAACCATACAACATTGTTGGAACCACTATTCCTTCAAACATACCCATTTTTGCTTTCCGAGATAATGCTCTCGACTTCCACACATTCTTCAAGGCTCCCAGAATTTTCGCCCCCCTCCCCCACCCTATGATTCACTTCCGCTTCCATGGTTCCATCCGCTGCCAGATCCACTCTCAGATATCTAAAACACTTTACTTCCTCCAGTTTTTCTCCATTCAAACTTACCGCCCAATTGACTTGACTCTCAACCCTACTGTACCTAATAACCTTGCTCTTATTCACATTTACTCTTAACTTTCTTCTTTCACACACTTTACCAAACTCAGTCACCAGCTTCTGCAGTTTCTCACATGAATCAGCCAC